>NW_006289813.1:10748627-10767445 GCF_000327345.1 Myotis davidii | reverse complement strand
AGCCAAAGAGCTAAAGCTGGCCAAGAATAAAAAAGAAAAAAAAAAAAAGGAGTGGTTGGGAGCTTCAGTCACCCGCCAGCCTGAAAACAGTCCTCAGCCCCTCAACCAGACTGGCCAGGCACCCCAGTGGGAACCCCCACCCTGAAGGGGGTGTGACAAGCTGCAAACAGCCATCATCCACTCACCCAGGCTGGCCAGGCACACCAGTGGGTCCCCCACCCTGATCCAGGACACCCTTCAGGGCAAACTAGCTGGCCCCCACCTGTGCACCAGGCCTCTGTCCTATATAATAAAAGGGTAATGTGCAAATTGACCCTAACAGCAGAATGACCAGGAATGACTGATCACTATGACATGCACTGATCACCAGGGAGCAGATGCTCAACACAGGAGCTACCCCTTGGTGTTCAGTGTGCTTCCACAGGGAAAGCGCCGCTCAGCCGGAAGCCGGCTCATGGCTGGCCAGTGCAGCAGCGGTGGCAGGAGCCTCTCCTGCCTTCACAGCAGTGCTAAGGATGTCTTACTGATCCCCCAGGGAGTGGGCCTAAGCCAGCAGGCGGACAGCTGCCAGAGGGATGTCTGACTGCCAGCTTAGGCCCGATTCCCTGGGGAGCAGGCCTAAGTCATCAGTCAGACATCCCCTGAGGGGTCCCAGACTGTGAGAGGGCACAGGCCGGGCTGAGAGACACCCCCCTGGGCCTCTAGTATATTCATAAATATTCAAAGACCTGTTCGCTGACATTTATAGCCAAAGAAAAACGTCTACAAGTGAGTGAATTATTTTTAGCTTGGATTATATTTTCACTGCTAATCAGCCTCCTGTATAAAATGTGAGTTGTTAGACAATTCAAACAGCTATTTGGGAAAATAAGGAGCCTACATGTCAGTTATTTGGACCTAATATTAAAGCCACACATTTTTCTATTACATTTTTACTGGGGAAAAAAGTGTGAGAAATAATTTCTCAATATTCCTAAGAGTATTTTTTACATTCCCAAGGGGCAATGAGGACAGAAAAGGGGTCCCTGGTGGTACTGGCTTGGTGTGGGTGGACTTCCCTGTACTGTGAGAAAGATTTAAGGGCATGGCCAAGGACATGTGCACTGGACTAGCATGGATGCTCTACAATTCAAAAGAAGCCCCTGGATACACATGGGTTGCTTTGAAATAAAAGATTTTTTTTTCTGAAGTACCTAAGAATTGAAGTGCAAGAGCAGTCCATTTGGCTAGATTGGAGTGCAGAGCTGCAGGAGAATTAGACCTTTCCCATGGAGGTCCCAGTTTGTTGAGTTACAGTGCCTCCTGGGAGGTCCTCATGTTCTCCTTTGAGTCCCACAAATGCCCCAAAGGCACCCAATTTTCTTCTGGTCATCTGTGTTCAATTTCTCACCATTATGGATTCAAGTTATTGCAGGGAGAGAGAGCCATCATGTATGCCATTCTCGCAGCTTGGTCTAGCTTCCTGCAGCTTATCCCTCCCTGCAGTGATAGAACACACACACACATACACACACACATCATCTAATGCTTTCTTTCTCAAAGGTAACTTTCTCAATTGCACAATGGCATGACTAATATAAGTTTGGAACCGAGTGGCTATGCATCCAAAGTTTGTCAGACTCCCTCTGTGCTCCTGCCATGCAGAATGCCAACTGCTCATTATACATATCCCAGCTCAATTGCTCCATGAACAATCTGCCATGAATGAGCTAAATTTCATGTTTATGATAAAATTTGTATTGTTTGCCATTTCCATGCCAAGCAGAATTCCAGGTGTTTCCCCATGTATGTCTCATTTCATTTTCAGAACAAACTCATTAGGTATATGGTGCAGCTCCTTTTTCATCGACCTAAAGTTGGGAGCACCTAGATGTGGAATGATTTTAGCATTTCATTCCATGATTACACAAAAATTAATCCATTTACTCTTTGTCAATATTTGCATCTTTACAGTTTGAAGCTATGGAGAATAATTCTTGCCTATACTTGTATTATGCATGTGTGTGCATTCCTGGTCAGTAATTTAGGAGTAGATGCTGCATCATGGACCGTGTGTGTGTTCAACTTTAGCAGATGAATGCTGAACAGATTACTGCAGTGGTTATTACCTGTCTGTACCCTGTCAGTGGTGATGAGCATTCCAGTTGCTCCACATTCACCCCATAATATGGTATTTCCAAGTGTGTGTATGTGTATGTGTTTGTATAACACATAACACATAATAGTATGTATAATATATACTTACATTACATATAACATATACAGCATATATATATATACATATATATTAATTTATATGTGTATTTATGTATATGTGCATATATATGTGTATTAATTTTAGATGTCATGATAATGTACTGGTTATGTTTGAAAAAAATTCATCTTTTAGGTATACACTTTTAAATACTTGCTTAAAATTAGCACAGGGTTGGCAAGTGATTAGAGGCTGGCCATGGTTGCCAAAGTTGTTGACAGTGGGTGATGGTAAATTGAAGTTCGCTAAACTATTCTGTCTACTTTGGGTATATTTGAACTCTTTGTAATAACAGACACACATAAAAACTAATATATATGATATATAAATGAATATATATGACATCTATTTATAGTATATATTATATATGAGATATAGAATAGTTTATATATCAAATATAATGGTCTTACATATATTATATATGCAGCATATATATGTATATTCTATATATCTTTATCCACTATTACTCTTAAAATAAAGCTGTCTTCTTTTTTTATCTATATCTACCTATACCTTCTATTGGCTCTGTCCCTTTGTAGGACCCTAACTAATATAACCAACAGGACTAATCTATAATTGCACATCTCTTTCTCAGAGGGAAACACAGAGTTGAGCCAAAGCTATAAATCCCTTTTTGTAGAACTGGGGGTATTGGTTGGAAATCAGAGGGATACAGACCTGCCTTCTGTACTGGTCATCCCACCCTGGAAGTGGCTTTTTCTGCTTTCTGTAGATCTCTGTAAATGCTGCTTTCTAATTATGGTTGCAGCTGTGTATTAAAAAGGCTAGGGTTTGGAGGTAGGCATTGCTTGTTCCTGGCATCGAAGCTGAGTGAGATCAGAGCTTACTTCCATGGCTGGTGCTAATATCCTAATGCCTGGCTCTAGAGAGTGATTATAGCCTTGTCATAGAGAAACTCACCCTCTATCCCTGGTCTCCCTTTACTGCTGGGCTGGCCCTTGACTGCAGTCGATGCTCACCAGATGTTCTTGCTTGCATGAGTAAGCAAGTACTATGCCCCATCACTGCTCAGAAGTAAAAAATGGCTTCAGTGCAGAGCTTGTCTCCCACCTGGAAAACCCCTGCCACATGTAAATGTAAATCAGTGATTTTATATTAGATCTACACAAGAAATATTGCCATGGAGTTCCACAGTTCTTGAGGCTTCATAGACACACCGTCAGTGAGGAAAACACTGTGCCCTATTTGGCTCCTGGTGGTCAGGTGGCAGACACGAGTATTTGGGACTGAGGTGGCAGTGATTCTCCAAATGATGGTCAATTAGATGCTTCATATCAGAGGTGGGAAGAGCTGGAGGCCCCACATCGTGATGAGCAGGATGAGTACCAGGGCTTCTGAATCAATAAGGATATCTCCTTTGTTTACTAAGTAAATTAAATTCTAGATACAGATTTAAATATAACATATAAACCACACTTATTAATCAATTTTATTTAACATTTCTATTTTAGAACATCTGTAAAGAATCAACCATAATCCCAGCACCATGCACTTGACAGCAGGAAGTGCTCGTCCATTCTTTGGTGTATGTGTGTGTCTGTAATGCATTGTAGCATGACATGGTATGTGCAGTGCAGTGATTCTAAGTCAGATTCCACCACTGGTCTGCCTAAGGAAGCTACTTAACTCCTCTATGCCTCAGATTCTTCAGGTGCAAAGAAGAAATAATAATGGCACCAAGTAGGGTGAGTTTTTATAATGATTTTAAAAAGATAATGTATTTATAGCACTTAGCAGAATACCTAGTGAACTATAGTTACCATCATTGTCCTATGTTTCATTGAATAGTTATTCCAGAGCATTGGTTCTCATTCATGGGCAATTTCCCTCCCAGGGAACATTTGACAATATCTGGAGATATTTTTGTTTTTCACAATTGGTGAGGGTATTCCTGGCATCCAGTAGGAGGAGATCAGGAATGCTGCAAAGTTTCCTAAAATGTACAGAGAGAACTCAGCTCAAAAATTAGTAGTGCTGACTTCAAGAAACCCTGCTCTAGAGAGAGAAATAGGAGAGACAAGAAAAATACAAGGTGAGAAACCAACAGTCTTGAAGTGTGTGGTTTCTAGAACAGCCTTTCATCCTTCCCGTAAGTAGGGATGCATTTTCTCTTCATGTTCTTGGAGACTCTGGAATTCTGAGTTTCCTTCTTATCCAGTTTCCTAGAAAAGCTCAGCTGTGAAGAGTCTGTCTTCCCTTATGGTCCAACAGAGAGCATGGCATCAGGGAACAGGAAGCAACATAATTCTTTCTGGAGATCTTTCCATCCTGACAATAAATGCCTCCTCTAAACACCTATCTTAATGCCTAGAGCCACTTACTATTCCCCAGTTATGCCCCTGAGTAGCACCATGTAGGTTTGGAACCTATATTTCTCAGGTGATAGTCTAAAGTTTTATACAACACATGCAGGGAAACATGAGAAAAACAAGAGATTTTCCACTAAAAATTAGCCTGTGAAAGTTAATAGATGCATCATAAGTATCATCTCTATGATCGCTGTTGATTTCAACACTCAAGGTTACTGTTTGGAAATGTATTCAAAATGACAGAACTGGCCTTTGGTCTTCTGGGTTATTGCCATAGGCAAAGCCTAGTGCTGAAATATTTCTATATCCAAATGGCCTAGTTCCAAGAAAAACTAGATGTTTTATGCAGGAATATCCATAAAACTGTGCTGGAAAAAATTACTCCTGGTACTACCATAGCAAATAGCCAGTTGCCTCAGGAATGGAAGCTCATACACCATCAGTACACAAGCAGTTGCTATATGAAGCAATCCATTGGAGCAGATGAGCAGAATCAGTGTATGGCACATGATGGACACCCTGGCTCCTGAGCTGATTGCTTAAGGGGGATGTCACATCCTATTAAAATACAACCCCACCAATCTGTAAAATTGACCCCTTAACACCAGCTAATATGACATCAGAGAGGGAGGAGAGAAGAGTGGGGGAGCAACAGATTTGCTGAAGATATGGGTCCTTGCAAAGGGATGTCTTCAACTTGTAGTTCAGCTTGACTTGTTCCTTTATGCTCAACACTTCTCTCATCACCAAGGCACCGGCTGCCACCACATCATAGCAGAAGCCACCTCCAGAGTGTCTCCTTCTCTAGGGCAGTCCCAGGTGGTCCTCTCTACTCTCTGTACACTCTCTGAACTCCCGGAAGTAGCCAATCACCACTGGATCTGCCTTACGAGGGATAGTGGAACTGATTCGTGCCCAGAGCTGCATTCCATCTAATTAGACCACTAACAGGGACATTTAAACATGGGATGCATGGTGGCCTTCAATAGTAAGAGTCTTTGACTCAATGCAATGGCTCTTTTTTAGCAGCTTTGGAAATTAGTCTCCAGAAGCACTTGAGAACTCTGCAATCTCTTCTATTGTAATGTATCTGAAGAAATATTTTATGCTAAATATATTTAACTGTAAAAACAGGCATGTAGTCTCTTTGGCAGGGGGTGAGGGGTGGGGATGGTGAAAAAAACACACAAAAAAACAGACATATAGGTGATAAAAACATAGCTTTATCTTTCCATATTTTATGTGCATGCTATAGCATGTGACTCTGTACATGGCTCCTGTTGGCTCACAAAATTTATTTTTTCATGAGTTCATGCAGTGTGCACCCCTGCAGATTGAATTAGCATCAGCTTTCTGCCTAACAACATCACCATTACCATCCTTTACCATTGGGTTCACTGCACTCTCTATGTCCTTTCTCCATTGTCAGGGACAATAGACCCAGACTAGGATGTGGCAGCAAAGGCCATGCCCATTCCTGAGTGAGCTGTGAATCATCATTACAAGCTGGCTTAAAATACATGTGATATTAAACAGCTATATGTTACTCTCATTGGATTTCTTTGCTCAGGTTGTCATGGTTTGCAACACTAAACAACAACCCTATCTCAATAAACAGAACATATGTTTTAACATCACCCCAAAGGCAGCCTAATCATCATCTGAGTTCCTGAATTCTGATGACATGCCCATGACTGTTTAAACATTTAATGGAAAAAGATAATCAGTGACAACATTCATCCCAGGGAACAGGGTTATGAATTGGGATGTCTTAGCCTCATACCATTTATGTGGGAGATGATATTGCTGTAGCCCACAAACACATAGATTAAAAAAATTTACATTAGAGCTTAAAATAAAACTCTCATAATGTATATTGCCATTACCAGGCAATCATTGTCAAAGTATCCTATTCCCTGAATTCAAGTGCTCTCAGTTAAGCCAGAGCCAAGCTGCCACATCATATCAGTACACACTGCTCCCCACGCTTCAGACTCTCTTCTCCCCACTTTTTGGAAGATGGGTCTGGAAACCTTTATCTGTGGTGCCCCGTGTAGTGAGCTGATCTCATATCACTATGAATGTATGAGTTAAGGAGTGGTTTCATTTATCTGTCCTGTGGGGATGACTCATGGATCTGTAGCTACACTTGTGACTTCTCTTTGGAACTTTAATTTCCCATTTCCACCTGCTGCTATTGATAACAACCTGGAAGTCTACAGCCTCCAGGGATGAAGAACACTGGGACAGGAGTCAGCTCGCCATCTCCATTCTTTTTCTGTCTTGCCTCTCACTCTTCTAACATCCTCTCCAATGCTGCAGAGCCATGGTGTTCTGAGGGTGGTTCTTGCTATGCCACATTTCCATACAGTGATTTTGGAAGCCTCTTTGCTGACCACAAAGTTAACTTACTGTTCCACAAGCCTGGAGGTTCAGACTATGAACTCCTGCCTCCACCTGGTATTCAATCTCTACTCCTGCCATCCCACCCATAGATATTATTGACTGAACTATGTTCGTTCTCTCACCTCAATGATTTCTATCTCTTCTATTTCTATTTCAGAAATGCCTTCACTCTCTGAGCCTTGTCTGCCTGCCCTATGAATGCATTCCACTTGGGTGTCTCCTCCTCCAAGGCTGCTGAGGTCTCCCCTCCTGCAAGTGGGCTCCCGTCTTTTCAGCCACCATAACATTTGCTTATTTATGGTGCTCTTGCATTTCATGATTTACCAGTATGTACAACCTTCTCTCCTATTAGGCCAGATGCTCTTGAGGACTTAATCTTTGTATTTTCTACAGGATCTTGGGTATGGGTGAAAACTCAACCTACTGGGTAGAGCCTGTCGGGGAAAAATGCCAAGTCACTCTAACATCTTTCTACAAAGTGACCCCTCTTCTCACCATTTTTGAATTCAGTGTTTTATACTCTCTAGAGGAGCATTGAGCTAAGGGTCACACACTGCCTTTTGTCTACTCCCTGGAGAAGTCTCTATACAGGTCTAGCTTCTCAAGGTCCTCTTTTAGTTCAAGTGGTTGTTGCCAAAATTCAGTTCCTTGCAGCTGTAGACCGGAGGATCCCATTTTCTTGTTAGATGTCAGCCACAAGCTTCTCTAAGCACCAGAGAGCCCCAATGTCCCCTGGACTTATAGGTACTTATAGGTCTTCAGGTCATGGCAGCTTCTTCTAGGCCAGGGATCTCACACTGTAGTCTGCTAAGAGGGCTTCTTACATAATGAATATCATCATAGTATAACATCCATCGCCTTGGCCACATTCTATTGATTTGAGTCAAGTCATGGACTCTACACAACCACAAAATCATCATCTTAGAGCTCATACTTTCTTATCTCAGGATGCATGTAGTTAAGCTTATGCTGAGTTCATCTCCTTATCGGGAACAGTTATTTTCATTTTTAAATCATGAGAATCAGAACTGGCACCATGGCTTCCAAGACATTGTTAAGGATAATTTGGAATTTTGCATATATAAATAAAATATCCTCCTTTGTTGCACTTCTCTACCATGGAGGAATGCTTTGAAATCTCTTTTGAAGGTGGGTAGTGGAAAAATATGACATTTACTAATTTTCCATAGCTTCCTTCTACCACCCCAGAAAACTGCTAATCTTTTTATAACAATAGATTAGTTTCCTCTAGAATTTTATAAAAAAAATAATATGTTATAAATTATTTTTTGTTAGTTTCACTTAGCATAAATAAATGTTTTATATTAGGGCATGTATTAACACTTCATTCTTTTCTATTGCTGAGTAATATCACATGGCATGGATCTACAACACTTGTTTATCCACTAATCTATTGATGGGTGTTTCCACTGTTTGACTATTATAGATAAAGTAGCCATGAACATCTGTGTACAAGGGTTTATTTGAACACCACTTTTTTTCTTTTGAGTAAATGCCTAGGAGTGTAGGGGCTACATCATAAGGAAAGTATAGGTTTAACACATTCTTAAGATAGAATTCCACCAGTAAAGCCATATTTTCCTGATATTTCTTGGAGTGAAGCTTTGTAATTACAAATTCAATTGTTTTAATAGACATGGTGCTGAGTCAGGTTACCTTTCTTCTTGAGTGTGTTTTGGTTTCTTTCTGTTAGGGGATTTGTCCATTTCATGTAAGTTATTGAACTTACAAACATAAAGTTCTTCATAATATTTCACTGATCACAATGTTCTCAAGGTTCATCTATGTTGTAGCCTGTTTCAGAATGTTTTTAAGTCTCAATATTCTATTGTATACATATGCTACATTTTGTTTATCCTTCCAGTTATTGAGGGTCACTTGATCTGCTTGACCTTTTGGCTACAGTGCTACAGTGAACACTGTGTACAAATATCATTTTGAGACCCTGCTTTTATTTCTAATGTGAGTGTTTAGGCTACTATGTTTACTCTGGTCATTGATATGCATATAAATTTGCATATATTTACATAGAGTTGTTATATTTTTTCATAGCAAAGCCAGTTCTATCCTGTACTAATAAAAGACAAACATGCAAATTGGCTGTACCTTCTCTATGCCTTAAGCCATGCCTACCAGCCAATCAGAGCAACTATATGCAAATTAACCCAACCAAGATGGCAGCCGGCAGCCACAGAGCTGGAGCGAGCAGGAGGCTTGCTTGCTCCAGTGATGGAGGAAGCCAAGGTTCCCTGCCTGCCTTGGCCCAGCTCTGAGCTCCACTGAAAGCAACAAAGTTTCAATTATAGAAGGTAAATAAACCCCAGATACCTGCTTTCAGCCAGCTGTGGCCACAGAGCTGGAGCGAGCAGGAGGGGGTTGCCCCTGGCAATGGAGGAAGCCAAGCTTTCCGCAGGCCTCCACTAAAGGCAACAAAGTTTCAATTATAGAAGGTAAGTAAATCCCAGAATTAAAAAAAAAAAAGGAGAGGCTGGGAGCTTACATCACCAGGGTGCTTGGCCAACCTGAAAATGGCCCTCAGCCCCTCACTCAGACTGGCCAGGCACCCCATTGGGGACTGACCCCCCACCCTAAAGGGGGTGTGGCCAGCCTGAAAACAGCCATCAGCCCCTCACCCAGGCTGGCCAAATCTCCATGGGGTGAGGGACCTACTGGGGTGGACATCCTCTGAGGGGTCCCACACTGCAAGAGGGCATAGGCCTGGCTGAGGGACCCCCCCCGAGTGCACAAATTTTTGTGCACCGAGCCTCTAGTATTATTATAAAAAGTTTACTCAACTCAATAATTAAGTTTACATGTGAAAATTGTAAAGGATTCAATTTCAATAATTTGATTGGAAACATGTTATATCACATTCACTCTCCTTAATTACTTGCCTTGCTTGCTACCTAGCTGCAGCAGGCATAGAGCTGACATCTGTCTCACGTCACCCCACATCTCCACATGCTCTGGTAGGTTGGAAGGCACAGATTCAGTGACTTCAGCACTATCTGTGCTTTGGCTGAAAAAAACTAATATGATGCTAATAAAACCACAGATGTTAATTAGTTTTAATTGTGGAATTGCCCCTACCTTGATGTATTACAAAGATGCAGACAAGATGTAATGTGGGGATTTGGAGAATTTGATGACGCTTGTGTTTGTGCTCACTTGTGCATTAAAAAAAAAAGAAAGAAAGAAAAAGAAATCTGAGTCAGACTCAGGAGGGATCAGTAAGGAGAAAGCATTACACCCTATCCTAGTAAGAATTCAAATGTTTTTGAGCCAGCTTGCTTCAGATGTGTCCTTCAACTCCTGTCAGGCCTCCCTTCCCCTTGACACAGTGCCTGGATGCAGAAGTAGACACTGGTGTCCCCACTTTTTTTTTTCAGGGGGAGAGGGCTAGTAATATGGATGTCCTTCCAGGCTCCAGGACAACTCCCCAGAAAAGAGGAGCTGTTTGTTGGATCAGCAGACTCTGGTCCTCCGCCTCTCCCAGCTGCTATGAACCTTCCCCTGGCTGGACCTGAGATCCCGGCTCAGTGCCTAGTGAAAGGCCAGCATTTTTATAGGGACATTTTATGGAGACAGCCACACAGCAGGAAACCCAAGGGTCCTGAGACCCCTTAAATACACTGGGAGACTGTTGGTCTCCTGGCATTAGGGAGTGGAGCCCAGGGCATCCAGCTGGTGGGGTTGGCTGCTCTTACCAAGGGCGGGAGTGTCAGAGTGACGACGGGAAACAAATAAGCCCAGAGCTCCCACTCCATGACAAATCCGAAAACCAGGCTCCTACTGAGAAGAAAATGCCAAACAATAATTCTGACTCCCTGCAGAGTGGCGTCTCCGGAGTCTTCAGCATCTGTAACCGACTATACAATATGAGATTGTGACTTCATGCTAAGTCTGGAACTTTATTATTAAGTAACAACATGATATTGGAAGTGACAAGCAGAGAGTTCCTGGTCCCCACTGAATACTAATTGCTGTGGTAGAAAGAAGTGTCAGGATCATAAAGACTGTCATCTTTTGGCCGGTGTTTCTGTTACACACAAGCTGGTTGCATTCCTCATCTGCACATGTTTCAAATCAAGCCAGCATCTAAATGAACTATCTAGCTCCAAGCCGCTCTCACATTTGGCGCCGAGTGACACGGACAGCGGTCTGTTCCCAGCTCCCTTTGTGCTGGTGGATGTTCTGGAGCAGAAGGAGGCTGCCATTGGCCCAGAGCTTCTTCCTGGAGCCCAGGGGTGGAGAGCAGGTGGTTACCAAACCTCTGTAGTTGCTCATCTCTCCCACCTGGTTCACACCTGACTCCTTTCTTTGATCTCAGGACCCTACCTTCCCATGGACTCAGGGAAGCACTATTGTCCTCCTGCCCCTGCATGAAAGCACATGAGGATCTCCTGGCTCAAACCCCCCGACCCCCACCCACCCACACACACATCGTTAAGTCTCTGACCGTTTTGCCCCTTTAGACAATGAGAGCATCTGCTCACAGGCTAGCTTTCTTTCTCAGAACCTCTGAGGGATGACTTTTGGTCCACACCCTTAAGTGGAATTGAACGGACTTCTTACCATCCACTGAGGCTGGAGATGAGGCTGCCACGCACACCGGATCATATGATTGTTCTGATTCACCAAAGAAAATGATTTCAGCACAAAACTTAGCCAATCTGAGTGTTTTCTCTTGTTGCCATAATCTTGTTGGCCATCAGTTTCAATGTTTGTGGACTCCGGTGCCAGTGGGAGGGAACTTGAGGGTCCTGTGCTTCCCCTTGGGCCTGGTCACCATTGATATTACTCAGAAATAAACAACTTTGGAGCCAGGAAGAAGGCAGGCGGGCGGCCTCTTTTCCTTATGCCAGGTGACCAGGCAGGATAAAGTGCAAATTCTAGGTGAAGTCTGATGGAGAAACAATGCTGCTCCCCAGCATGCTGTCTGAGGGTGCAGCCTTCTCTCGGGGTGCAGGTGAGATCCCCTAGCAAGGAGCAGCAGGCACATCAATCATACCTGTCAGCAAATTTATTCAGTGTAGCGTCTTCTCACTTTCTGAGTAAACCTCTACAGGAACATTTTGGTGATATTTAATGTTTATTTAACATTTAGTACTTTCACCTTATCACTTCCTTATTTTGGCTATTTGCTCTTGTATGAAGGAAAGGTGTCTTTTTCCATTAAATGCTGCCAATGTACATTGCCTGGGGATTTTTCTGATTCTAACTGGGCCCCCTGAAGTTTCAGCCCCACAGCTTTGTCATCTGTGCCATATATACCCAACCTTCTTTGTCATCTGTGTCATATATACCCAACCTTCTTTTCAGTTCTAGGACTCAACACATTCTGACATTATGGTTTACAAGTTAGACATTATTATTGGAAACAGTGTCAAATGTTGGAAAAATAAAGAAAGAAGCCCCTTCCTTGATGCATGCATGGTAGGGTATGTACTATAACAGTCTTGAAAGCTCAAATACATGACAGACTATTATAGTACCTGGTTCTCTTTGCCATTTTAACTGGATCTCCTCACTGAGTTCTCAGCAGCCCTAGTCTTCCCTAGAAGACACTCCTTAGAAGCATGAGTGGTTCACCTTTTATTCCTTTATCTCCACCACTAGGCCAGGGGTCAGCAAACTTTTTCTGTAAAAGGATAGACAATGAGATTTTCTGCTTCGTAGGCAATATGGGCTCTGTTGCAGCTACTCAACTTTGCAAGTAATACAGCCTTGGTCACATGAATGGATGGGTGTGACTGTTTTCTAATAACACTTTATTTATGTACTCTGAAATGTCAATTTCATATAATTGCCTGTGCCACAAAATATTCTTCTCTTATTATTTTTTAAGAAATTTAAAATGTACAAGCCATTCAGCTGTGGACCAAATAAGACAAGCCTTTTTGCCTACAAGAGACTAACATGAGAAGATAAAAGGTGTGAATATTGGGGTTACCTTCTTAAATGCTTCTTTCTTTGGGGTTGGGGTCTCATTCTTCAAGGAGAGTTCTGTTTGCATTTGTGCAGTCACTGAACAATAGACTCTGAGACACCATCAAGTGGTAACTATAATCTCAATTAATCTCCTGTGAGCGTATATAGCCTGAAGAATGAGATAAATATTTATACTAAAAATTAACTATGTGAGATGTCGATGTAGCTTTCAAAAGCCTTAAATCACAAGTGGGTTTATCAATAAAACCCATCTTTTATTGTTGTTTACATTTTTAAAAATTTACATTTATTGTTGAAAATATTACAGATTCCCCCTTTTTCCCCCCATTGACCCCTTCTAGGTCACACCCATTCCCTGCTCCAGGTCTTCACCACAGTATTGTCCATGACCATAGGTTATGCATATATGCATGTAAGTTCTTTGGTTAATCTCTTCCCACCCACCCACTCCTTCCTTCCCTCTGAGATTTATCAGTCTGTCCTATGCTTCTATGTCTCTGTATCTATTTTGTTCATCAGTACATTTTGTTCATTAGATTCCACATATGAGTGAGATCATGTGATATTTGTTTTTCTCTGACTGACCTTTATTGCTAAGCATAATACTCTCCAGGTCCCTCCATGCGGTCTCAAAGGGTTAGGGATCCTTCTTTTTTATTGCTGCATAGTATTCCATGGTATAAATGTACCACAGCTTTTTTATCTACTCACTCCTCTGATGGGTACTTGGGCTGTTTCCAGATCTTAGTATTGTAAATTGTGCTGCTATGAACAAAGGGGTGATATATTCTTTCTGGTTGGTGTTTCAGGTTTCTTAGGATATATTCTTAGCAGTGGGATCAGTGGGTCAAATGGCAGTTAAACTTAATTATTATTAATTAAGTGTTAATTGATGTTTTTGTTGATGAAGTTGTTCTACTTTAAATTAGTTCAAATTATATTATGGCACATAATTGAAGTGGCCCATTAAATTTTAAAAACCCTTAATTTATGTGAGAATACTTCTCATTTGGAATCTGTTGTCTTATTTCCTTATCTTTTATATATATGATAAATCTCGGATCTCCTTGTTTGTTGTGAATCTCATGCCTTGGCAGGTCCTTGCTTGGCGTTTTCCCATTGCTCTTACTGGAAATGCATTTTCATAAAATAATTCACTATTTTGAAAACATTCCACTATGAGAAGGGGAGGAAAGATTTCTTCCTTTAGTTTTATATCAAATTTTACTTAAAAAATCCTCCAGTATCTCCAAGTCCCCATAGAACTTGTAATTATCCCTTTCTTCAACCTTGAAATTTTGAACTTTTTAGAAATGTTCAGAAAACGTCAACCTATATTTTTAATTTTGCTCGACATTGCTTTTATTTTATTTTTATTTTTTAATTTTTTTATTGGTTAATTTATTACATATGTGTCTTTATCCCCACATTACCCCCCACCCCCCTCTCTCATGCCCTCACCCCCCTGTTGTCTTGCGTCCATTGGTTAGGCCTATATGCTTGCATATAAGTCCTTTGGTTGATCTCTTCCCCTTACCCCCACCCTCCACTACCTTCCCTCTGAGGTTGCTTTTAAAAGATTCCAATTTGGTTGGGATTTCTATTGAGTCACTTTTTTGTTTAAAGAGGAAGACAAATTCTCATTTTATGGAAATGTTTGGGATAGGATATATTTGAATAGAGATTTTTTTTAATCTTTTCCTGTATTTCTGCAGCATTCTGAGAGAACCGTAAAAGCAGAATAAACTTTAGAAAAGAAAGGTCAATATAAACTTAATGGAAGTTTCAAGATGATGCTGTAGAGAAGTCTGTCTTTTCCTGCTCAGGTTGCTGCGATCTTATCTCCTTGAGAACTCCGCTTTATGGCCTCTCTGTGCAGCCGCAGTGGGCCTCCTGGGGCATCTGTCATGATGCTGAGGTCCCTAATGAGTCCTCTATTCAGAGGTTACAGGCAAGAGGGGCTGTAGCTTAGCTGGTTAAAACTTGATGCAGATTCACTGTGCTGAACATTTCTTTTTTCTCTGTTCCTTTGTCACCAATCTCACTCCTGAAAACATCCAGCTTTCTCACAAACACATGCCTTTGGTCACAAGGGGGACTGGGTGGGAGATTGTGGCTGGACCCATTCTAATCCATCACCCCTGGTGGGAAACAACTCAAACCACATGGTTCGGTGGCCCTGAGCCACCCAAGTCATCCGTGTGGACAGAGGCAGCATCATAATTACTAAGAAAGAATGGGCTGCCAGAACGTTTTACATGTCTCTAAGTCTGGGCTAGTATGTTTAATTCTTTCCATTGCTCTTGCATTGTTTCTGCATCATTTTAAGCGTCGTTAAGAAATGGGCAAAATCCATTTATCATTTTAAATTGCACAATACTGAAACTATCAGTCAGCATGCTGGAGAAGTTAAGATACAATTATTCCAATAAGGAATAATTCCACTCCATAATGTTTACATGCGTTTCTCCCACACATGCCCATGAGCACTCACTTGCAAATAGTTATAGTTTATTTTTGGTGCCAAATAAATATTTATTAAATGTGATTGTTTGTGAAGCATAGCTTACATAGGTCAGCAAAATTGTTCATATAAATGCAATTTTACGTAATAAAGTAAGATCTATTGATTTGAATCTAACTTGAATGTAGCAACTTTCTTTGTTACACAATTTTTCCCAGATGTCTTCATTCAGAGAGTTTATAGTCTTTTTCCCCCTTTCAATTACTTACATTATATGAATTTCTATGAATGTCTCCATTTCCCATCTTTTTGTTTTGTTTTGTTTTGTTTTGTTTTGTTTTGTTTTGTTGTGTCTGTTCAAAATGAGAAAGGGAGAAAAGGAGCTTCCCTCTGTGGCAGGGCGTTTACCAGGGTGCAGAGCTCAACTGCATTTCCTGGCCTCTTGGAAGCTCCCAGTGGCCACAGGACTGTGGTCAGTGAAGGGAGGGCACCGCTTCTGGGATAGACCCCTGAGCATAGCCCTTGCAATCCACCCTGTGACCTTCCCCACCATCCGCTGGCTGCAGTTTCCTGTGAGGCTGCTGAGGGCCCTGGGATGGACCAGCACAAGATAGAAAGACCTCAGGTCTCTGACACCCTATGTGGAAGTCCACTTCTCCAACCACATCTTCCCTGAGGGTGTTCAAGGACACCGCCTTCTCCTTTGACACAGGGGCAGTTTGGGTGGGGCTCTGCCTCCTTTGCCGGGGAAGGCACAGGCGCTGGCTGCCCTCAATGAGGGTGTCAACTCACCACCATGCAGAATGCACAGGGTGCTCCTTGGATAGGGTCATCTTGGCAGAAACAGCAAAGTCTGCTTGTCGCAACGCTGCCCGGTTCTCCCCCCTCTCTAGTGTCCAAGCCCAGCGGCTGGTGCCTAATCGTCCAGCTCCCAGCCAGCTGTTCCTCATGTGGACGGTCAGTCACCATCCTCTCTCATTTCTTCTTATTCATATGACTGCTTCTCCATGCCCTGCTCAACTGGTGGTCTCACATTTTCCCTCCTTGAAAGCCAAACTAGAAGAAAAAGGCAACAAACCCAAACATACCCGGATGTTGCCTGTTTCTCTTTGAGCTACAACTGGGATGTTATATAATCCTAATTTTTCTCAAGCCTGACAGGGAAGTGTCAGCACAAAGAAGCAGTGAGGTTTCCCAGTAAAACGAGAACTTGAACCAGGTTTGTTCTCTGTAAAGACCCCATTAACCCTATAGAAAAGTTACTGGTGCTCTGTAACGGAGGACAGTAAGTCTGTTAGTGGATAAGCCACTGCTGCCTCACCTCTGTCATTGCAACCTGCCCTCACTTGGATGGATACAGAAACTGTGAGGTGGAGATGTAGAAGCACATGGATGGGGCATGCATGTTGTGATGTAGGATAGAGGGGGGTCCGACGGGAGAGCTAGGAAGTAAAACCACAGCAATAGGCAGGCTCTCGTCACTGTGTGAAAAATAAAAATGGTCCTTTGTCCTGAACCCCGAGATGGGCCATCAGGGATCCAAACAGACTCAGTCTATGGCCTGATTTCAGATTTTCATCTAGAGGTATCCCATTGGTTACCTCTGTGTGTAAGGCACTGTGTGTGTGTGTGTGTGTGTGTGTGTGTATACGCACATAACTGCATATTTCCGGGTGGGTACATATTCATGTAAGTGTACATGTGAGTGTTTGAAGGAGTAATGGTGGAAGTTCTAGATACAGAGGTCCAGTTAGGAAGTAACTATGTTAATAAAGAGAAGAAACTGTGGAGAGCCAATATACAAATATAAATTGTCATCCCATGGGGTGAGGGAGAGAGAGAGAGAGAGGAGTTAATCACAGCTTGGCTGCTGACTAGATAAAGTGGCCACATAACCAACCTCTGGGCCTATCACAGTGCCTACTACACATAGGCAATCAATACACAGGAATTGAGCAGGGGAAAAAGAAACTTTTAAATCAGACTAAAGCTTTTAAATAATTTTTTATGTAGGTATAGTTGGAATACAATCTTATACTGGTTATATTAGTTCCAGGTATACAATATAGTGATTTGACATTTTTATATCTTACAATGTGATCACCTCACTAATTCTAGTAATCATTTGTCACATTTATCACAATATTATAGACTAAAGCTTTTAATTTAAGCTTCTAACTTTCCAACACCTGGGAAAACATAATAAAATTTAATATCTACATATTAAAATGAATCCATCTTTTACAGTGCAGCCCACTGAACCTGCAGAGTACAATTTGTAAAATAAGTATAAATTTACCCATCATGGAAATTCAGTGCCATTTTAAGAAAATCTTAAATTATGATCACATGTCTGTGTCCAGCTTGAATTTGGAGCCATGTTCACTCTGTAAAACTGCAGAGGAACTGTATTAAAGGGCCGCGGCATTAGGAAGGTTGAGAACCACTGGTCTAGAATCTGCCATTGCATGACTAAAATTGAAATGTAGGTATCTCTTGGTAATCGAGTTACTATGAGAGGAAGTATGTTCCTATCCAATAGGATGCTTTCCATAACATTTCCAAGATAAAAAAAATTCACTGACATTGGCTCCATAAATATTGACTTCAGGGCCAGTCTGTGGGTTTTCCTCATTGCGTAGTTCCTAATTTCTCTCACTAGTGACTTGAAGAATTGACATCAATGTGCTCATTGCAAAAATTTTTAAAAAGGTGCTCTAAATCATGCTCTTCTTTATTATAATCTACTTTTTTTGCAAAGTACTAAAGGCAAGTCATCATCATATTCTATGGTGAAAGGTAGAAAGTAATGCAACCAAGATGTATTGGATGAGTCTGACTTCTTCTCCTCAGTGAAGAGAAAGCATCTCCTAAATATCTTCTAACCTGATACAGTCAGTTCTATGGGCAGAGCAAGACTGTTTGTCTTAGCATGCAGCTGAAGCACTGGGCCAATAGTCTTTTTTACCTTCTCACTACTTACAAAAATGCCAAATAGGGGTCTATATCTTCCTGTCTTTGGTAGGACTAAATCCTTACTGGGATCATGCTTGATTCCAGAACAATCCTCTTGCTTTGTGTAGGCCCAGCCGCTGCATTTTTCAGTAAAAAAGAGCAATCCATCCATCCATGAGGTTTGCTCTAGACTGCTTTGGGAGTGCAAAGCCCAGATGTGACATCCACACATGCAAACATGGTGACATAAATGTTGTAATATTAGATGATGGGGACGTCCAAGGCCTGAATGGGGATTGTGTTTATCATGCTGATGTGAATTGGGAATCCCTGGAAGGAAGGGGTGGTTCTCCTTGGCTGGGGAGTAGATTAAACTCTAGCTGTAACAGGTGGAATAATTTAGATCTGTTAGGTAGAATTACAAGGGACCACATTT
>NW_006289813.1:10723678-10748430 GCF_000327345.1 Myotis davidii | reverse complement strand
GCGGATCCCGTGGGAAAGCATGAACGGCCTGGGAGGAGATGTAAGGTTGGAGCAGAACTGAGTACATAGAAGAAGAATAACTCAAGGTTTGGGGATCTGATCCCAGAAGTACAGGCCAAGTTTGTGAGGCAGTGTGGAAAACCGACTGAAGTGAATTCATCCTTTCAGCAATTGTCAGTTTTTCTGGATAAACATAGTCACTAACACTTCGAAATTGGTGGGGTGGTATGACTCTTCTGCATAAGTATTGCAACAGGTCATGATATAAAAAAGTCAGTCTTAGTATCCCACAGTCATTGTTTGGCATAAAACACATATTCAATCCATCCTACTAGCTGAGTAAAAGTTCTGATTGTCATTTTCAGGATTTCAACCAACACAGTACATGAAAACATTGCTTGAAAGTGGCCCCAGGATTACCATGATGTCCTGGAGCTTCATGGGAGGGGAGAGT
Source organism: Myotis davidii (assembly GCF_000327345.1). Lineage (NCBI taxonomy): Eukaryota > Metazoa > Chordata > Mammalia > Chiroptera > Vespertilionidae > Myotis > Myotis davidii. The sequence continues at coordinate 10,747,976 of NW_006289813.1, read as the reverse complement.
CCTGACAAGGTGGAGGGACACAGGGCAACCTGGATTCAGAGAGTGACATGAGCCTATGAGCTTGCCAAACTCAAACTGGAAGATGCCCTCAGGGTGCAGAGAGTGAACAGAAATGAGGGCATAAGTGAGTCCTGCCAAGTCAAGGACAAAACGTTGAACAAACACCCAAAAGGCTGCTCATAGAAGAGACTCAGAAATCCCAACCAGGGCACTTGGACACAAACCTTTTCTACTCCTGAGCAGGGAGGGGCCTGGAACTGAGACCAGGGGTTGGAGGCAACCAGGAGCAGGAATATACAGAGAAAAAGGTTGAGGACACATCATTTAAACCTCAGCATCCTGAACCCAGAGTGCATGAAGTAGGAGGTTGGCATAGAGCAGTGTGCTGGAGTTGATACAAAAGCAGGGGGCTGGAGGGATCCTGACTTTCTCACTCAGCTTGTGTGGGATCTAAATTTTGTTTTAGAAACACAATATATGGTAAAATAAGAATATTTGTTTTTTAATAACAAATAAAACACAGCAAATTATAATTTAATTGGAAACACACACATAAATGAATGAATGAATAAACTGCTACATGTCTATGATTTTATTTTCCTATAATTTTTAGGTGTATAGCCTCTGTCTCTTTAAATAGTGGTGATTTTTTCTAGTATACTTTCTATAGAAAAAATAGAAAAATAATTTAATCTTTGCCTCATCTTGCTTTTTTAAAATTTATTTTTCTTATTGCACATGGAAATACATAAAACATGCAACTTCACATAGGAAGGCTCTCACCATTTGTAGTTGATATGAGTTTGTGCCCTACAAACACAAGGATACTGATAAATTCTATTTCATGGCATTTCCATCAAAAAACATATTATAAGTTTATTTTAAATTATCAATGGAGCTTTACCGAGGATGTTCCTGAAAGGGAGAACATGCATTCTGATTCAGAAATCTTCTTCTGGTTGTACACATCTGGGAATTGGAAGACATTCTCATAGACCACCTCCCTAGCCACATGTTTTAAAGTCTTTTATCCTCCATTACCACAGGCGTGGGTGCCAACACCTACAGGGCATATTTCTATTACAGGACCTCTGACCTGGGTCTTTGCTTGTGTCTGATGAGCTGATAGTAGGGACAGTTACTAGTGACTTAGATATACAAGGACATTATTGCAAACCCATTAAATATGTCACCTTCAATTACATGTTACATATATCCCTAAATCAACTCCACTTACTAGATTCCTAAAATGCTTATGGCCATTTACATTTAATATCCCCAGCCATGAGGGGAAGGTAGACAAAGAATAGTCAGAGTGGAATTGACCCCAATATCAGTTAAACTCTTACCTTGGCAAATTTTATAAAAATATGTGACCACACAAATATATTGCGAAAGCCCATCTTAGGGGTCCATGGGCCGGCCAGGGTAGGGACTGATGGAAAAGCTTTCAACTTCACCACTGATTCTTAGTAACTGGCACGGTGACTTGCAAATGTCTTTATTTTATTTTATTTTTTTATTGATTTTAGACAGAGAGGAAGGGAGAAGGAGAGAGAGAAACATCATCAGCTAGTTGCCTCTTGCTAGCTCCCTACTGGGGATTGAGCCAGCAACCCGGCCATATGCCCTGATAGGAAATTGAGCTAGTGACCTTTTGGTGCATGGGACGATGCTCAACCAACTGAGCAACACCAGCCAGGGCACACATAGTCTTTGTAAGTATTTAGCGAACACATTAACATGCATAAAATGAAAGGCACTGTAAAGGAACACAATGCTGGCTTCAGGCAAAGGCTTTCATCAAGCCTCACACTTAGCACTTCTCCAGCCTAGGACAGGTGCCTCACTTCTCCACTGGGAGGCTGCTCAGGTGGTTGTGTGCCATTGTGCCCAAGTGAACAGAGAAGATGACTCCTCAGAAGGCTGTGGGCCTATGCTGCTGACTGTGAGCAGGCAGATCCCCCCTTTTGCCTGCAGGTAAGGGTGTGAGGAGACAGACCTAGAAAACCAGATGTAGTCAGCTCCTTCTTGACCTGCTGCTGTCCTGAAAAGTTGGGTACCTGGACACTTTACTAATACTTTTTTGAAAGTTATCTTGAGAAATACCGATGTGTTTATGATATCTTCTTAAAAGTAGAGGCATGGAAAAAGTCTTAAGTCAAGAATAAGATTGTTTTTAACCAAAAGTGAGCCTGGAGTAGGCCGCCATGCTTACATATCTTGGAGACAGAGCCAAGAGGCTTGGACAGAGTGAGCTGACTGGCTTTAAGTACAGATACAAACACATGGACACACACTATATTTTATCGTGCGATTTCTAATTATGTTTTGTTGGAGAAGTGGAGAGCTTGCATTGTGCTCCAGGCTGGCAACATGGGTCTAAGTTGTGTGATGGCGTGTTGCTCCACGCTGGGAACTGAAACATTCTCTGACTCTTTTTGGATCATAGACCCTCCCTGGTTCTATTTTGTTGATGCCCAGAGACAATACTGTGTGTGTGTGTGTGTGTGTGTGTGTATAATATATTTTTTTTCCTTTTACGTTGTGGTGGCTGAAAATTCTAGCCATAAAGATGCAGTTGGAGAATGAAATGTCTCCCAACTGAAATCATGTGCATATATGTGACCTACAATATTTCCTTAGAGACTAAATGCTTAAGCTCTCACCACCAACAGACAATAAACTTAGCAGTGGGAAGCACCACAATGAGAACCAGGTCACTAAGAATATGGAACCCAATATGTGTGACAGGCATGGCTTAATGGAAATAATCTGTGGTCAGTGGTCACATTTCCAAAATAAATGAATAACCACTTTCACAGGGCTGTATATTGTATCTCTGGTTCTGAAACCATAGACCTAGAACAGTCATACTCTTTGGGGATGAACTAATCCTTTTCTGACAAGGAAACTGAAAGAAATTATTTGTAACAGATTTATAAGTCTCATGGGAGGTACAGTATACTTTCAAATGCACTAAATCATATTTCTTCCAACCTACAAACCACCCCACAGACAGTGCAATATTCCAGTGAAAGCTTATGTCACAGGAGAAATCAGGAGAAAGAGACAACGTCTGGAAAGATGATAGTAATCATGAATGTACTATAGAGTGGACAGTATGGAGTCAGTGGAAAAATGGTTTCTTATTATTTCCCTGGAGTGACTTAATTTAATAGAGATAATTTGAAATGTATGGGCTGTCCATCTGACAACAGTAAATGTGGTCTCTGAAAACATGATTGTCATCATAATCATCGTATGATAAACATAATCATATTTTAAAGGGGTGGACATTTGAGTATATTCAAAAGAGAGCAGTGAAAATAATCAAAAGGTCAGAAAATAGGTCTAATGAACAAAGGCTAACTGAATGACGGTGGCTGAGTCAAGAGGGAAGAATCAGAGTTGGTTATTTTAGGGAGTGAGCCAGGTGGACACATTTTGAAGAGCAAAGAAGAAACAGATGGAAGATTATAACAAAGAAGAAATTGATGTTTAAAAGAGAAGAGACCTCAGAACCACATTTGAGGGCTCCACCTTTTCCACCAGTTAGGATCCTGGAGGCTGAGGGCCAGGAATTTTTTTTTTTTAATCTCTCAGTGAGCTCACTATCACCAAAATGGAAGTCCATGAATTGCTGCATCTCTCACTATGACAGACATACAGTTAAGGTAGCTAGAAGGATAAAAGGCATTCCCATGTCGTGCTTGGTTACAAATGAGGGAATTCTATTATACAGATTCTGTGACCTCGTTTCTGAACATCTCAAAAAATTCCTTTCCTGTGTTTTGTGTGATGAGGACCAGGGTGCTGTGTTAGGTACTGACAAAAACACACATGGAAGGGGCTGCGCAATCCCATCTATTCCTGGTTAAGAAGGGTTAGCCAAGCCTCAGGTTTTATTGCAATCAGGAAGGCTGTTTGCTTTTATTTCCCTCTGGACTTGGATGTGCTTTTATGGTTCTCTTTAGATTCTTCTCAACTCAGCAAGAAGAGCCTCCCTTACGTGGGAGAGATTTAATTTGGCAAATCCTCCACTATTGTCCTTATCAAATGGTGCACTTGGGAAGGACCTACCTCCGCATAATGGAGTGCTTGGCACTGAGGACCCACACGCAGGCTCCAGGATGGTCAGAGTGTTTGCTATGCTTCACGGGACTCGTGCTGACTATGAAATTGCATTCTGAAGAATTAAGCAATCATTACTCTTGTCTTAATACATATTGGTTTCCATTGTTAACATTTGAAGATGCTCTAAATTTGACTCTGTGGGTTTAAAAGGTGGAAAGCCATGGGAAACACTTGGAAGTTGTCCATTCACTCAAGTTGATAATAACTAGATGAGAATCATATACAGATTACTCTGTCCTCCCAGGGAAATAAGACAACACAAAAGAAATGGAAGAAATTGGCTGCACTTTATGGTTTGATGGTTCCATTAAATAGGAGCATGATCATATCCTCATATTTATTAACAAGTCACTTTTTATCTATTTAATGCTTCTGCCTTTTGGCCTATGTAGCCATCAATCAGCCCAACATCTACTTTAGAGCTCTCTCTACCCCTTGCTAGCTGAGAAATAACTCACCTGGCTGGTTTTTGGTTTTCTTAATTTAAGATTAGAATAGTAATACCTACCTCATAGAGAAGTCTTAGAAATAAAGTCAGTCAAATGTGAAACTCTCAATAAACATTAATTTCACTGTTTTAGAAAGAATGGGGTAAACTACACATACAAACGATAACATGCATGACCTGTCTTCTTTATTGGAAATTAGACCCACCCCTGTCTCATCACTCACCTTTTTAAACCCAACTCCTGGCATGTCAGACCCCTCCTACTGAAACTCCTTGTCTAGTAAAGCCAGCTTCCAGCAGGTTTCTGCAGGGAAAAGTACACCTTTTCAGGCTGCATGTGAGAGTCCTTAAGTCACCAGACCAAGTGCACTGTTCTCTGGTGACTGAGAAGTAGAAGGTACATTTTCAGTGAGAGTTCACTGCCCAGAGCCAAACTGGTGGTGAGATTGTGAGGTTAAAGAGAGAGAAAGGTAAGGCCAAGACAGCACATGGTGGTCATGCCTACTTAAATAGGAACATGAGTTTTGCAAAGTCTGTTAATTAGAGGGGGAGAAATCCCTCTAGAGAAATTAATAAATACTTAAAGGCCACAGTGAGAGTGTTTTGAGGAATTTAAAATGCATGGATGAAAAACTCATAGAAAAAAAAGGGGGGGGGATGTGAATCAAGGGAACAAATCAATCCACACAGTCAGCATGAAGAATCACAATGAGAGGCTTCGAATCTGGAAACCTAGGCACTGAGAAAGCTCTGAGAGTCCACACATTCTGCGGAACTCAGTGTGTCTCCAATAGTTCCTGAGTCATCTGTGGCTGTGACTCTGTGTAACAAACTATATGAAGTTGTCATTGCAGAGGGTGGACTCAGTTCTTGTTAAGAACTTGGCCTTTTGGTGTAATCCTGATTTTTTAAAAAAATGCTCAAGAAATGATATCTAGAGACATTTAGATAGACCCTGCAGCAGAGTCAGTGATCTGGTATTCAGAAAGTTGGTACCAGTTTTAGCAAATGGCTGGTTCTACCAGTGTCTCTCCTTTGGGATGTTCCACACGCCATGCAGTCACTTAATTCCTTCCTTTATTCTGATTTTTTATACCTATTTGCTTAAGGATACACATCTTTTGTGATATTTTGGAGCATACTGTTCCTAATACTGGCCAAGTTTCTGGCTTTGTTAAACTAGTGAGAAAAGAGAAATTATTTTTAAAGCCACATCCTCATGGTTGCACAAGCCCCGATAACCGCAGGCCAAGCAACAGTTCTTTTTCAATATTCTTTCTTACCTGAGATTAAAAAGAACCTATTGTCTCCATTTTGTTGTTTACTCTTTAGTAAAGGTGATGCCTTATTTCAATGTATTATTTGAGTAATTTTGACTTTTAGCCTTAAATTCAGGTAATCTGAATATTTGTTTTTTGTATTTTTCCTTCACTGAAAGGAAATGTCTCCAAGAACACTGGTGACCTCGATGGCCATGTTCATAGTTTTGAGTGCTACATTTGGGGTATTAATCTGGGGTGACCTCAGTAAGTATCCAGGTGACCTACTGAGAAGGGTGCACACACACAGTGAACATGAGTGCAGAGCGTCCCTGTGGACACCCGAGGGAGGGATGAGCCAGAGAACTGAGCTTTCCCGGGGATGAGTGAGTGGGAGGCTGCAGCTGTAACATATCCGAATGGCCCTTGACACATAGGCTTATTAAATTAAAGTTATTGGCACAAAAGCATGGGCGAATGTCACGCGCTGAATATGAATCAAGAATTCATATCCTGACTCATTCATGCATCAACCCCTGCCTTTCTTGATGTGACAGTTATATTATGCCATTGAACTCTGACTCCTTTGTGATATTAACAGGATGCCCTTTAGCTTGTACACTTGAGATTTATCTTGTTCACTGTACTGAATGCCTCATGAAATCGCTTTACTTTGCTTGTATTTCCATTTGTTTAAAAAAATTTTGCCAGATTGCAATCACCTCACCCCCTTCAGAGTAGTTTATATTTCATAGGGATTTTTAAAAGTGAGTTCTACAGCTTTGTCAAAATGAGTTGACATGCTAAAGAATTTACAGTGCCCGCAATAAAGCCCCGGAGGATTCATGGGGAAACCCATGAATAACACCATCGATTTAAAAGGTCGAGAGTCAATCATTTCAGGTAAGTCTCTAGCTTGTGCCATTTCTTAATTACATGTAAAGTGAGGGCACCCAACAGCTGGCAACTGGCAGAACAGGCTGACCATTTTTCTCCATCAGACTCCAGGGGCCACTTTAAACATCTTACTGCCTCCTTCCATGTCCCTGATGCTCAGAAGGCATTCCATGTGGTGAGCATTGAACAATAGTGTAGAATAGGGATTCCAGAGCTAAAGAGTGAAGGGACAGTGCCCCAAACTGCTTCCTAGCAGTCACATCCCTGCACATGTTGTCCTCATGACACAAATGGCCTTCCAGCCCACCCTTTAGCCCTGGGACCACCTCTTTTGGCTTCCATGTCTACCTCTATTGGCATCTCTTCTCTAAGCTTTGCTCCAGGAAAGACTGTAATCTCTGCCTCCCTTCAGTATGGCATCCATGGCTCTTGTCTCGTGTTTCCACATGGTGTTGCAGATGTTTATCCCAGTGACTGTCTCCCCAGGGACTGGGAGTTTTTGCAGGACCTGGTGATTAGGTATTGCCTCTTCTTCACCCTTTCGTGAGGGAGGGATCCTGCCCCAGGGCAAGGTCAGATACCCTATACCCAACACTCAACACTGCACAGATGAGATTAGTGGCAGTTTATTAGCCACATGTACTCACATCCCAAGTGAGGGAGACACACACAGCCTGCAACCCAGGGGCACATGGAGGTTGCATTGGGAAATAGGGAATAGCCAGAGACTATGGAACAAGAGGGATCTTTGTACTAACCAAAGGCAGCGGTGGCCCAAGTTCCCAAGGAAAGATGGGATTGGCTTATATAATCATTGCATGGCTGGTGGGGGACTGAAACCTACTCAGGGATAAACAGGGGATTGTTGGCGAGGGTATCCCATCCATGGGAACAGAGTGGGGAGGGGGACTTGTGGTTCGGCCATTTCAGGTCCTCACAATTTTACCAGATGTCAAAGCAGCACATAACATTGGGCCTTAATTTTAGGTCTTACACCAGAGAAGGCACCCCTGCAGTGGCTGTGAACTGGTGTGGCTACTAGGGCTGCATTTGTCACCCTAAATTCACAGAGAACATTTCCAGGTTAGGAAACCTATGAAGTCCAACATCTTTGTATCATTGCTTTGTTTTCCCTTGTTCTCCTGCCAAATTACAGCATGGAAGGTTATGAAGATCTCATCTTTGGCTCAGCGAGGAGTCTAAGACTAGTGAGAATGCCCTCTGGTGTGTGGTGGGCCAAGAACTTTGCAGCAGGGGATGGACATGTGGATGTCAGGAGTTGGTTTGTTCTTTCCTCATATTTGTTTTCTCGATATTCCAACATTGTTAAAGTAATCACAAAAATGAAATCTCAATTAGTTTTAATTATCTGTCAAAGATAACGTAGAGCACTTGCAAGCAGCACTGAGCTGAGTATTGGACGTGGTCAATATCTGGGAAGATTCACCTGGTGCTTGAAAGGGTCAACTGTTTCATGTTGACTCAGATTCCAGCCCTGGGTCTGCCACCTGTTGATTTGAAACCTTGAACGAATGACCTATTTGTTTCGGGTTTTCTACCAGAAAAATGGGAGTGATAATAACAACACTACCACATTGTTTTCTATTGAGAATCCTATCTATAAAGAGGGAATATGCTAATTTACCCTCACACCGTTCCCTCCACCCAATAAGGAGGGAATATGCTAATTGACTGCTCCACCCTCAATGATAACAGTGCCCACAGCCACAAGATGGCGGCGCCCAGTCCCCTCAGCCCCACCAGGGTGGCAGGCATGTGGAAAGGCTGGGCCAGCTCCCAGGCTATTGAGAATCCTATCTATAAAGAGGGAATATGCTAATTTACCCTCACACCGTTCCCTCCACCCAATAAGGAGGGAATATGCTAATTGACTGCTCCACCCTCAATGATAACGGTGCCCACAGCCACAAGATGGTGGCGCCCAGTCCCCTTAGCCCCACCAGGGTGGCAGGTATGTGGAAAGGCTGGGCCAGCTCCCAGGTGGGCCTGGCTGCTCCACACGCCTGCCTCCGAAGTCCCCCATTCCCCTCAGTCCCCCAGAACCCTGGGGCCGGCCCGAGGTGCAGGAAAACCTTGGATGGCAGCTGCCCAGCCAATGCCCGAGGTGCAGGCAAGCCTCAGATGGTGGCTGCCCAGCCGCCCAAGGACGCCGGAGGCTCAGATAACCAGGGCCGGCCGAGGCTTGCTCTGCTGGCAGTGGCAACAGCAGAGGTGTGATGGGGCATCGCCTTCCCCTGATTGCCGGGTCACCTCCTGCCCCTGAAGGCTCCCAGACTGTGAGAGGGGGAAGGCCAGGCTGAAGAACACCCCCTCCCCTGCTCAGTGAATTTTCATGCACTGGGACTCTAGTAAAATATAAAAGTACAAGTGAAGCACTAACATAGGGTCTCTTATGCCAAGTCAGCATCCCAGAGATGTAATTTTTGTGTATGTAGAGTGTTGAATAGTATATTCCACAAACAGCCACCAAGAACCTCAGAACATTACCTTATGTGGAAATACTGTACTTGTGGATGTGATTAAGGTAAGAATTGAGATGAGATCATACTGAATTCTGGGGAAGAGGGGAAACTAAATCCAATGAGAGTGACCTTGTACACAGATTCAGACACAGAGAGAAATGGCAAAGAGAAGAAGGCCATGTGACGATCGAGGCAGAGACTGGGAGATGCAACCACAAGCCAAGGAACCCAGCACCACCAGCTGCTGGAGGAGGCAGGACAGATCTTCCCCTGGAGCTTGTGGAGGGAGTATGGCTCAGCCAACACCTTGACTTTGAACTTCTGGTGTTGAGAATTGTGAGAGGATGAATTTCTGTTGTCTTAAGCCATGCATATTGCAGCAATTTGTTATGGCAACTCCATCAGAGAGTATTATATAGTATGAAGTGCTTAGGGAACACAGCAAAGCAAAGAGTAAACCCTTCTCGAGCACTTATTCTTAAGAACCAGTCTTTGGGGGTAATCATTCATCCCTCAAAGTGTTTAAAAGGTGCCTACCATGTGCCAGAACTACTATGGCAATGAGTGGAATCACCTGAGCCCATTTTCCAGGGGACAGACTCACCTGGAGAGCAGGGGCTCCCTGGGCACAAATTGGGTCTCTGGAATTAGGCCCTGCAGGTGTGTGCTGCACTAGGGGTGTCTCTCACAGAGCTAGGTGAACACCGCAGGGTTGGAGGAGCCAAGGCTGGACACCCATTCTTGGTGCTGCCACCCCTGTCCCACATTGTGGGGGTGAGTCCCTCAACTTTCCTCCTGTTGGATGGGTCTGTCATATGGCGGTATTGCTGCACCACCTCCCTACAGGTCTCAGGATAGCAGGCAGAGGCTATGTCAGTGCACAGGAGGGACCAAGGCCATCTGGCTCCAGCTGGTGGCTACTGGCACTGCCCTGGAGGTCACCTCCAGCTTCATGAGTCATCTCCACCCTAGAGAGTGGAGTGGCCTGGCTAAATAACCTCAGACCTCTGCATTTATTAACACAAAAACCTGAGACTTAGGGGCTTACCTTATTCTCCACATGCCAGATAAAAACATGTAATGTTTGTTTTTTTTTTTCAAAATCAGAAGTTGTCATTTATGTTCAAGCACAAGAAGCTTTCACCCTTCAAATATAATAAAAAATAATAATTTTAATGAAGATTTCACTGTGAAAAACATCAGGAGATCAGACACTGTAGACATCCCACAAACACAGGGACAGACAGTGGCCTCATTTTTCTTCAGAGTGACTCACACCTATCTTCCCACCCAGAGGAGAGGCCTGACCTGAAAGGCGGGCAGCCTGCATCTGGGGTTTCCTGGCTCTCCCTCTGGTTGATGATCCTCTGCTGCCCTCTGGTGTCAGGGCCTGGAACAGCTTCCCCTGTTTATTTGGTCAATAGGCCTTCAGTAGGGTTGGTTATTGCCCCTTCGCATTAGGGTTTGGGTAAAACTTAATGTTTGCTTCCAAGTTAGGATGACGAATGGACCCAGCTTGTCCAGAAACTGGATGGAGGTTTCCTGGAACATGCGTGAGGATGATGACCTACTAATGGACCTGTCTCCATCCAGGTTACACACCTAATGAAAGCAGGACCAAGTCCTGCTGTGTCCCTGTCACCTAACAATGACCTTCTCATGGAGAAATCCTACTTCCGAGACCATTCACCACCTGAAGCTGAGAACCGGCCTTTGGCGGTCACTTCAGGTGCCCTGACCCCACCCTGATATTGTAGAAGCATTAGCCAGCCCCCTTCGTTGATCTGAGAAGTGGGGCAGCTGGGGGCAGTGGGGCGCACCTCCAGGTCAGGGACTCCATCAGGAGAACTAACGAGCAAGAGCCTCACCTGATTTTGGAAGAAGCTCTGCAATGAGGCCCTCTGTCCTGGACCTGGTCTCCTCGAAAACTCTACCAAGTCCCCTGTGAGGGTGGCTTAGAAAGTGACGCCCATACCAGGAAATCTGAGGACAGGTGCCTGCTCAGTGCCAACTGGACTGTCAGTGCCTATTGCCGCCCAGCCCTTAGCAGGCTCACCTACCTTTGGGGTGGAGAGCGTCGAATCCCCCCTACTTGGCCCTGCCATTTGGCTGGGGCTGGCTGCTGATACCTGCCAGTCATTATGCTTAGCTCACTACTGTCTACCACTCTTGTTTTCAACCCTTACAAAACGCAGTCACTTAATGAGAATTTTGGAAAATAAAACAGGATAAGGTGCTTTTATAGAAATTAAAATTATCTGTCAAAATGTCCAAGGCCACTACCTGATTTGTATTTCATTTGCTCCCTGTCACCTTCTCATTAAAATCAAGCAAGATGAATGAAACAAAAATGTGAATCTCCACTGGGGATCAAGCTCCAGGATAAGAGGGCCTGGCACTTCACAGGGAGGGGTGCAAAGAGGAAAAGCACGGCATCATGGAAGGTGGAGGACCCATTTGGTGCTCATGGTGTGGACTTGCCTTGCCATCCCGCCACCCAGCGATGTTCAGAGTCTCCAGGGAGGGAGAAAAGCAAGGGCTGCAGGTCTTCTGACCAGGGCATCTATGAGGAGGAGTGTGGAGACAGCAGCTGGTAGGGAGAGTGTGGGCTGGGCATGTCTTTGTAGAGAGAAAGGTGACAGGAATGCAGCCAAGGGCTTGGTGGCCTCTGGCCCTGACACCCCACAGAAGACATAACCCTCTAGGCACCCATTCTTCACCTCCAGCTGTAAGAAAGAGAGCTATGGGCCATATCTTCTCAAGTAATTTCAAAGTTCCTTTTCTAAATAGAAAATTTTTATTAAAAAAGAGAAAAGCGTAAGAAAGCATTTACAAATATGAAGTTAAAGAATAATGAAAAGTTTGTCCTTGCCAGCATGTGAACTGCATTGACCTTAGGTAAACAGGTCAAGGCTGTGGGCAGTTGCCAGGGAGACCAGCCTGGAGAATTAGCCTGTCTGGCTCCTAACAGCAGGGTGCTCCTGACTCCAGCCCCTCAACCTGCACACTCACAGATTTCCTAAAAGAAAGCAAGAAGAAAAAAAAGAGCAAAAAGTTGTGAGTCAGTTAATTCAAACAGGAAACATGGCAAACTTTGATTTAGGTTGGGGAGGGCAGACAATATTTGCAAATATCAGTGATGCCCAGCAACAGCGGCTTCTGTCTTTGGTCCTCCCATCCAAGCCCTAGACAAGTACACGCACACATTATCCCAGGTTCCTTTCATGGCAAGAAAAAGAGCTTTAAAAAGTAAAGTTACAAATGGATGCCTGTGCACAAGTAAGTCCATAGTTTCTCACATATATGGTCACATATGGAAGTTGACTCCCCTAACGCGTGTGGGATGGGATGGAGGACAGAGACATCAAGGATAATGACTTTGGCAGATAACTGAAGTTTATTTCTCTTTCTGGTTAATAAAGTTTTAAACACTTAAGCATTTTTGTTATGCATATGCAAAATCCTTTTGAAACAGGAATTTTTAGGGGTGAAAAAGCAGGTTTAGGAAATTTTAGAAAATTTGGAAATTAAGAGGACCATGGAAGAAGCACAGGGCTGCAGAGCAGCAGAAGGTACATTTCCATAGAATAGGGAAGCTGAAAAGATGCAACAGGTACATTTCCATAGAATGAGGGAGCTCTGAACAGCAAAAGGTCTATATTTACAAAATAAAGAGAAGTAAACCCTTCATCCAGAAAGAGAAGAATAAAGCCCAAAGGGAATAGGAAAATAATAAGGAGCCTAGGAGTTACTATAGTAACTAGTCTAAGGGAATAGTGACCAATCAGAGGGAATATCAAGGCACCAGGATGTACAGCCTTCTGTCTGTGGATTCATTCTTTGACTCCAGTGGACAAAAAATCCAGTTTCCAGTTCAAAAATCCCATATCACTTTCACATCCTTCCCAGTTTCCTTATGCTTTGCATGCCACGTCTACCTCAATGCCATGTGAAGATTCAGCATCGTGACTGTGGAGCAGTATTTCCTGCACTGTGGAGCGTGACAGACGAGCTCCAGTGTGAAGTGAGGTCCAGGCTATGGTGCCCACCTGTGGTAACTCCACCCAGGAGCTTCCAGCCATGATCCTCCCTGAGCCATTGTTCCTTGCATGGGGAGGGCATGGGTTCTGGGTTCAGCACACCTGGGCATTACTCTTTCTGCCCCATGGAGTGCTGGGGTGACTGAAGGGTGACCCCGGTCCTACAAGTGACCATGAACTTCAGGGATGACTTTGATAAAACTTGGACTCAGCGCCAGCCCTTGGTCATGAGTGTCACCTGACATCACCACCACTCTGTGAGGTCCTACTCATAAGGACGTGGGGTCACAAGTCACAGAGCTGCAGTGGTCACCCAGCGGCTGGGATCTGACTTCCACTCTGGCCTTGACCACCTTCCTGCACTCCTGCTCACCAAACCTCACCTACCAGTGCTGCTCTTGTACCTGGTCTGTGATTTGAATGGGCTTTTTAACCTCCTTGGTATCATATCCCCCACCTTTGAAAAGAGGGTATTGCTTGTTTTGCCCGAGGGCACTTCTGGGTGAAACTCAGGTAACCGCTGGTAATCAGAAGTGTCTCTATCCTGCTGTTGACTGGCCCACAGATATGTGCTTGCCCTTGCCCCTGACTTTGCCTAAACCCTTTAAGAGCCCAGAATCCCTGCCTTGTGGTATCTGCAAAAGTTCCCCTTGCATCTGTAAGCTTCTTAATTTTTATTTTATACCCTCATGTCTGTTAATCTGCTCAGGGATCAGGCTCTGAGTTATGTTGAAAAGGAGACTGGATCCCGGCCAGCATGGCTCAGTGGTTAAGCATTGACCTATGAACCAGGAGGTCGAGGTTCAATTCCCGGTGAGGGCACATGCCCGGGTTGTGGGCTCTATCTCCAGTGCAAGGCATACAGGAGGCAGCTGATCAATGACTTTATCTCATTATTGATATTTCTAACTCTCTCCCTCTCCCTTCCAATCTGAAATCAATAATTTTCTTTTTATTTTTTTAAAAGGAAATGAGACTGGAATTGGTAGGATGAGGGGGGACATGGAGGATGACTCTAGTCTCAAAGTTAAGATAATGAGTTGGAGCTCCAGACAACCTGATAGTAGCTCGTGGGAAATCTCAGGGAGGTGGGACTGTGATGTTGCTGTGTCCTGCCAGCACGGTCCCTGTGCGGACAGAGCTCTGGATCCTCCCTGTTCCTCACCTCATGTGGGCCCACACTGTGTGGATGCCTTTCACATGGAGAGTGCTTTTCAGGCAGCTCATACCTGGCATGTCCTAGCGATGCCTGTGGAGGGTGCAGAGATGAATAGGAGGTGGCCATCACCACTGGGGAATTTGCAGTCTCCTGGGAGATGGATCGGTAGCAGGTCATTTTAACAGAATGAAGTTGTGAGTGATTGGCTCAGGTTCTGGGATGGGGCCATGGCTCTGAGCTAATGAACATCCATCACTGGCTTGGCCCTGTCATCCAAGCTCATCCATCTTCCCAGGGCTCGAGGAGACAAGAATTGTGGGCTCCAGCATTTTGGCCAATTATCTTTCTGTTTTAATATGACATAGAATAGAAGTTGGGGGGAAATATAAAGAATGAATGAAATTTGGTTAAAGTTTCCTAGTCTTCCTTGAGAATAATCATGGTAGAAGCTCAGGAGAGACCCTTTGCTTTAACATCAGATGACAATGGTGGAGGGACCCTCATCCTGGGTCTGTGCAACCAGAGTTTGGAGCAGTTTCCCTGGTAAACAGAGGGGACAGATGCCAACATCCTCAAGGGCAGGCATGTTGGTAAACTGCTAAAATAATAAAGGAGTAGCTTCAGTCAATGGTCACCATCTTCAGACAATGAAAGTGTGGGGGTCTGTCTCCTTCCCTGGAACCTGGGTGGGCTTCTCTCTCCTCTCCCACCCAGAGCATTTGGCAGAAGTGATATCACGAGATTCTGAGATGAGATATTTAAAAAAAACACACAAAACACTCATAGCCATGACTGGCTTGGCTCAGTGGATAGAGCATCGGCCTGCGGATGGAAGGGTCCCAGGTTCGATTCCAGTCAAGGGCGTGTACCTTTGTGAGCACATCCCCAGTGGGATGTATGCAGGAGGATGATCGATGTTTCTAACTCTCTAACCCTCTCCCTTCCTCTCTGGAAAAAAATCAATAAAATATATTTAAAAAAACACTCATAGGTCCTTTGAAGAATATCCCAGGACTCGCAGAGCAGCCCAGCATGCCAGTCCCGCCCATCCTGCACCACCGCGTGGGAGAGGAAGTCTGCAGAAGGCCCAGCCATTCACATCTTCCTAGCCAAGGCCTTCCTTCCCAGACACGAGGGATCAGAGGTAAGCCAGCCCTCTGTACCCTGTAGAATTCATGAGCATGATTTCTGCCTAATGCCACCCAGTGTGGGAAGCTTGGTGTGCAGTAACAAATGCCTGGAGCAGGGCAGGAGCCAAATGATATTGTGTGACACAGCCAGCGCTCAGATGTTACACAGTGAGTGACTAAGGCTTCACACATTTCAACCAGACTCTGGGCTGCCTGGCGCCCTAACTTAATGATCCTTTTGGATTCTTGCCACAAGGGAAAAACATCAGGGTAAACAGAATATAGTGGGACTTTTAAAATCCATTAAAGATATGCTCATCCAGTCTTCTTTTCTCTGTGTCACTAAAGGAGGCCACACTGACAACAGGAGGAAGAGTGAGTGACACCACTTGGGAGATTTGTTTTCAGGAGTACATGCAAGGAGCCCCACGCTGATTCTGGGAAGGAAAACACATACTAGTACACCCTAGCAGTTTTCAAACAGTGTGCTCAAGAATTTTTACAACATGCAATTCCTGACTGTTTAGTTAGGGGCACTGACCTCTTTTCCCTTAGATTGTCAAATTAAAAAAATGACAACAACCAACACAACAATAGTTGTTTGGTGTGAAAGAATCAAAATTATACCAATTATTTTGTCAGATCAGCAAAAATATATTTTTTGGTGTGCTGCAGAATTTTAGTAATTAGTTTATGTGTGCCATGAGATGAAAAAGGTTGAAAATCACTGCTCCAGAGGGACCTCGCCCCAGCTGAAGTCTCCAGGCCATGATGAGGACAGAGCAATGGGGACTGGAGTGGCAGCAAATTGGCATATGGGAGACCCTCAGGTTTGACAGCTGGGTGAGGAAGTTCAGTTTGCATCATCCCACCTTCAGGGTGAAGGCAGAATAAAAATTTGTCTTACATATTTACTTATTTATTTTTATTTATTGATTGTATTTGTTAAAATATATTTTTATTGATTATAGAGAGGAAGGGAGAGGGAGAGAGAGAGATAGAAACATCAATGATGAAAAAGAATCATTGATCAGCTGCCTCCTGCATACCCCATACTGGAGATTGAGCCCCAAACCCTGGCATGTGCCCTTGACCAGAATCAAACCCGAGACCCTTCAGTCCATAGGCTGAAGTTCTATCCACTAAGCCAACCTGGCTAAGGCCTTTACTTACTAGTATTTATTTTTAAACAAAAACTTACATTGCGTTTACTCTTTGCCTTGGAATAGTCATTAATTGTCATAACAGTCCTATTAGCAGAAGTCTCCCTTGTCCAGATAGTCCCTGCATGTGTGGATTCAAACAGCCTTACTGTTCACACCGGGAACTCAGGCATACCTGACACTTTGCCAAATCAACTCACCTGGAAGGAGCAACAAGCCAGACTGCCTTTGCTTTTCACCAGAGACAAGCCTATGATTTTAAAGTTTAAATTTGCTAATTGTTTTCGGGGTAACATGATAATGATCATTTTTAGCTGCATCGCCTGTCTAACTGTGTGGATTGGATACAGAGCCAGGAATATTCACACCCAACTCCAGGGGCATATGTACTGTGAAGCTGGCCCAGGTTTAGGATTAAAGTTCTGCTGTGTAAGTAAGACTTGACAGATAATGAATAAGACCTTTTACTTTTCCAATTTACTTAATGTCTCAGACACACCAATTCTGGATCTACCTTTGGAAGGAGTCGGGGTGTTGAGAAAGTGACTATATCCAGGTGCAGTGAGATGGCCAGGAAGGAAAGTCCAGATGTGATTTTGTGATTCAGGATTCAGTGACAGTGTTTCCTCCTCCAGACCTATTCCTGACATCCTCTCTGCTTAGGAAGCCCTTCCCCTCGACACCTGCCTGCAAATCCCCCCCATTCTTTAAAATTCCACTTCAACAAGCCCTTGGCCATGGAGCATTGCTGTCATCCTAACCCAACATGACTCAGCTTTTTCTGTCATATTGATAGGTCTTTACAATGGTCAGGTGACACGTATCCCAACAGCTATACTAATAAAAGCCTAGGTGGCCTTTGCACCCTTGTGCCCTCATGTCACCACAAGATGGCTGCCACCAAGGTGTCACAAGATGGCTGCCACAAGATGACCACCACAAGATGGCCGTCCCCACGCCATCACAAGATGGCTGCCCAGAAGGCGTCCCAAGATGGCTGCCACAAGATGACCACCACAAGATGGCCCCCAAAAGATGGCCAGCAGGGGAGAGCAGCTGTGGGCAATTAGGTCGGCAGGGGAGCCAGTTGTGGGTGAGACCAGGCCAGCAGGGGAGGGCAGTTGGGGGCAACTGAGACCAGCGGAGGGCAGTTGGGGGTGATCGGGTCAGCAGGGGGTGAGACCAGGCCAGCAGGAGAGTGGTTAGGGGGCGATCAGGCTGGCAGGCAGAAGCAGTTAGGGGCAATCAGGCAGGCAGGCAGGCGAGTGGTTAGGAGCCAGGGGTTCCAGATTGGAGAGGATGCAGGCTGGGCTGAGGGACACCTCCCCCAGTGCTCGGGGCCTCTAGTATCCTATGAAAAGGCTCATAGCCCTCACAGTACCATGCACAACATGCCATACAGGAGACAGAGTTCAATACACGTCTATATTTGAGTGAATTGAAGCTGGATTCCAAATGAAACCCTTGGGAGCAGTAAGGTGGGGAGGGGAGAAAGACACAAGATCTTTGCTGTGAAACCAATAGTCAACAGTAAGCCTGTGTAGGTATTAGATCGCAGAGTCTAGAGATGTAGGGACAGTCTCTAACTAAATGTTTCCATTGCTTTGGTCATTGCATAGCTCATAGTCAAAAATTAAGAAAATATGTCAATCATGTCCTGAAGGCCTCCTGTAACCCAAGTTCCAGGAGAAAAGTTGCACTTTGCTTGAGATAAATAATAGAAAAATGTAGCTACTTAAGCACAAAGCAATGATAGCTTAAACAATAACAGTGGTCACAAGCTGTTTAGTCTCTGCCTTTGGCTTTAAAGGTAACATCACTGACACACAATCATGAGATGTTTTGCAGAATCCTGATTCCTCAGCCCAGTTAGATCACCGACCACAGTGATGAAGGCTCCAGACAAGATGATGTCAGGAAATGAATTAATCGGACTAAGGAAAACCACTGAAGCTTACACAAGAACTAACCAGTCAGCACTATCCTTGATCCTCAATCTTTGTCTTTAAAAACCCTTGATTAAAAATCATTGGGGAGTTCAGGCTTTAAGCATTAGCTTCCGGTTCTCCAAGCTTGGTGCCATGAAAATAAACTGCCCTAATTTCTCCACTACAAAACTTGGTATTAGTGTTTAGCTCTGCTTGGTATTAGTATTTGTCAAGTTGGGGACCCTCTTTAGGTTTCTTTACAGCAGTTCATGAAAACTCCATTAGTGTAGATGGAGGCTCGGCTGTTTTTCCCACATAAAGTTGCTCCCAGGAGGAAGGGCACCAGGAAAACAGTTTCAGTCCAGTTGTGACAAGCACACAGCCACCTTTATGGAGAAGGCACAACACCTCTGTACATCTGCCCTCCAAGGAAGTACAAGGCACACAGTGGGGAGACCCACCTCTGTTCTGGGGGTGTGTATCTCACCAGTGCCTTGCTGGAGGGGCAACATCAAAATGTTCTAAAGGCAGAGGCCAGGGTCCTCCTTAAAACAGAGGGACAGGGACCAGCAGGGTGTCACAGCTCAGATGCAAAGTCAAGGACCTTGGGTGCCCACTGCTGGTTCTCATGCTCATGCACACACAAGTGGTGGGCTCAGGAGATCGAAGCTTGTTGTGATGCTAATTTCAGATAGTTTGATAGTAAATAACAAGGCCTTAAGTTGTGCGGTCCTGGCAGTCAGGGCAGGGATTCAGTGAAAGCTGAGGATTTGGGGAAAGCTGCCTACACTAAGACCTGCTTACTCTAATCACTCTCTGTGCTGTTCCCCACAGGGGTGACCATGTTGGCCAGATTGTGACCTTTGACACAGTGTGACTTTTTAAGGCTTTGCTCTACCTCCTGTGGCCTGGCTCGCCCCTTCCTGGCCCAGGTACCTGGAAGGATGGATGTAAACCACAGACAGCAGCTCCTATGGACAGAGTTCTCAGTGCTGCGTGCTAGAATCATTTGCTCAAGCACCAAAGATTCTGCACTGGGGATACCAACTTCATATGTGTGGGTGAGGCCCTGCATGTGCCAGTCCAAGGAAGATAAAATACTTTTCAATAAAAAGTTACTAATTAGAGAATGACAGAGAATAACTCAGACACAATTTTGAAAAAATCAACAAGAATAAAATTGTTACAAGTAAAAATTGTCCACAAAGATTGTTTAAATAATGGGGGTCTGCCATCTCCAAAGATCTGATTGAGGTCCTAACAAAATCCCCTCACATTTACTAGTGTGACTGACTGGATGTATTTTAGGACCATGAATTCTTTTCAGCTTCACAGTGCCCTCTGGTGGCACACACAACAGAAGACATATTAACCACCATTAGCATGTTGCTTAAATTCATGTGACTAAAGATTTTCTCAAAAATTCTGCATTTTTCTTGCTGCAATTTAGGTAGGCCTTTTAATGTACTTTGATAATACTGTTTGTTAATACACTAGAGGCTCAGTGCACAAAAATTTGTGCACTTGGGGGCGGGGTTCCCCTAACCCAGCCTGCACCCTCTTGCAGTCAGGGACCCCTTGGGGGATATCCACCTGCTGGCTTAGACCTGCTCCCCAGGGGATCAAGCCTAAGCTGGAAGTCAGACATCCCTCTGGCAGTCCGGGAGCCCTGCAGGGAGTAGGCCTAAGCCATCAGTCAGTCATCATTAGGGCTGGTGAGGAGGCAGGAGAGGTTCCTGCCACTGCCACTGTGCTGGCAGCTCAGCTTATGGCTGAGCGGAGCACACTGACCACCAGGGGGCAGCTCCTGCATTGAGCGTCTGCCCTCTGGTCATCAGTGCGCATCATAGCAACCGGTCATTCCCGGTCATTCTGCCATTAGGGTCAAATTGCATATTACCCTTTTATTATATAGGATTATTATATAGGATTGTACTGAGTTAACAATAGCAAAATTAAAAGTGGTACAGTTAAAAAACCAAGCCCACCACCCTCCCCTCTTAGTCCAGAGCCCAGTGACCTGACAGTCTAATTAAATCAGCCCACTTATTGAGGCTTTAATAGGTGAAAGAGACTTTACTGGAATTATATTTTCCATTTTATTATATTTTCATGTATACTTGATGTATACATGTCAAATAAGTAGGGAAGTAGCATATTCCTTCATTTGGACATGTTTCTAAACTTCATATAACTGTTTCCATTTTAAATGAAATCCTGAGTGCAAGGCAGGTGCCATGGTGCCTGGGACAGAGTGAGGCTCAAAACATGGTTGTTATGGTTCATTTAGAAATGTTCTGGTTTTCTTAGTCCTCTTAGGACCTTGTTCAGGAAGGAGGGAGTGAAATAGGGAAGCTCTCTCTTGCAGTTCTGGGCTCAGACAGAGCCCACCTCATTGCCACCCAGGGCTGGGCTCCCAACATCACAGCTCCTGGTTTTCCAGTGATTTTGTTTTATTCCACTCATGCCTATTGGCACCCAGGCACACTGATTTTCCCCAAAGCACATCCTCTGTGATTGGCTGGTTGAGCCAGGGGTGGTCCCATTGCCAGTCCTCAGCCAAGGCAGGATCATGAGATTCCTTCTTGGAACTACTGCTACACATTCTTGATGCAGCCCTGGTGACAGCCTACCCAGCCTGTTAGATGTGACTTCACCGTGACCTAAGAAGTAAATGAGTAAGAATCTGTGGCTGACTGGGGGAAGCTGATCATGCGGAACACTGAGGTGGCATGCAGAGCTGACCAGGGTAGCTGGGCTGAGATCTCTGTGGGTCAAGTCACTGTGCCCTCAACCACCCTTTGGTTGCTGCTGCACACCTGCCCTTGACTCCGCCCTGGCTGGTTAAGGACCTGGCCTCTTGTACTGTGAGAAACAGAAGTGGCAACTAACAGCAGGTGGTAATTGCTTTTCTAAGAACGAGTGTGGCTTTTTTCTAGTTACTGGGCTGTATGTACTAGAATAATTGTGTGTATGCATTAATATGTGGCATGTGTGCACGCATGTGGTATGTGCATACACATGTGCACATACACGAGATTGTGAATGTGAGTTCATGGGCATTTGTACTTGTGTGGTAGTGTGAGTATGTACAGGCATGTGCATGTGTGCACATGTGCATGCATATACATGCAGGGGAAGGTTCATGCATATCAGTGTTTTGTGATTGTGTGCACCTGTGTTCCTCTGCACATACATGTGTACATGTGTGTATACTAGTACATGTGCACACATGCATGTTAACAGACACCAGAGCTATGAGGCAGCACAGTCTAGAACAGTGGTTCTCAACCTGTGGGTCGCGACCCCTTTGGGGGTCGAATGACCCTTTCACAGGGGTAGCCGGACCATCGGAAAACACATATATAATTACATATTGTTTTTGTGATTAATCACTATGCTTTAATTATGTTCAATTTGTAACAATGAAAACACATCCTGCATATCAGGTATTTACATTACGATTCATAACAGTAGCAAAATTAGTTATGAAATAGCAACGAAAATAATTTTATGGTTGGGGTCACTACAACAAGAGGAACTGTATTAAAGGTTCACGGCATTAGGAAGGTTGAAAACCACTGGTCTAGAAGAGAAAGAGAATGAAATCAGGGAGCTGATAGACTTGAGTTTGAATCAACTCTGCCCCCGCAGACCACCTGCCTGGTATTTTCTGTGCTAGTGGCGATGATGCTGGGAACACAGAGGCCTGTAGGAGTCTCCCATCAGGTAGCACCTGCAGGGCCCTGGGTCCACCATTATCACCAGCCTGTGCAGGTGCTACAAGGTGCTATAAACTTTGCATTTCTAACTTTACATTTGTCTTAGTTTCCAGGGCTGCCATATCGAAGTACCACAAACTACATTGTTTAAACGACAGAAATTTATTCTCTCCCATAGATTTGGTCTAGAAGTGTGAGATCATGGTGTGGACAGGGTTGGTTCCTTCTCAGTCTGTGAGAGAATCTGCTCCAGGCCTCTTGTCTGGTGTCTTGGGGTTTGCTGCCATACTGGCATCCCTCGGCCTGTAGGAGCTTCTCTCCACCCCTCCACCTTGATAAGGTATTCTTCCTGTGTGGATGCTTGTTTATGTGTGTGTGTTCAAATTGCCCCTTTTTATATGGACACCAGTCTTTTTGGATTAGGGGTTCACCCTATTCCAGGATGACCTCATCTTGATTAATTACATTTGCAAGGAACCTATTTCCAAATACAGTCACATTATGAGGAACATTATTAGGACTTCAACATAGGAAGTTTTGGGGACACCAATCAACTCATAACATTATATATTAGTTGCCATATCCACCTTAGACACTAAAGTTTTTATCTTTATATTAAATACCACCTATGAAAACACTTTTTAAAATTTTACAAGCTATTTATTCACTAAGCATTTAATTTTAAAAGAAGCTTATATGAAATATCGGTTTATGATTATATGATTATAATTTAAGGTCTATTAGTAATCGGTGTGGTCCTATTAACTAAAATAGAATAACAAATTCAACCTGTGTATTTGAGTAGGCAGTTGTATTGCTTTATGTAGTTTTAATTTTAGGACCAGCAGAGGGCACTCCAGGCTAAACTTTGGAATGCCTTTGTATTTTTACTAGTAAATGACTTGAATAGACAACAGTGAAATAAGCCAGTCAGAGAAAGACAAGTACCATATGATTTCACTTATGTGTGAAATCTAATGAACTAAATAAACTAACAGAGTGGAGACAGACTCATGGATACAGATAATAGACTGACAGCTGTTAGAGGGGAGGGATTTGGGGGCTGGGTGAGAATGGTGAAGGGATTAAGCAAAGAAGAAAAAAAAAGAAAGACTCAGGAACACAGACAACACTATGGTGATTGTCAGATGGGAGGGAAAGAAAAGGGAAAGGTAGAAGAAAATAAAGGGAAGATAAATGGTGATGGAAGGAGACTTGACTTGGGGTGGTAAACACAGTACAATTACAGATGATATATTGCAGAATTGTATACCTGAAACCTGTGTAATTTTATTAACCAACATCACCCCAATAAATTCAATTAAAAGCACATACCAAAAAACAAGGGTACATCTCAGTCTTATTCCTAATCTATACTAATAAAAGAGAAACATGGTAATTGGCGTATGACCGCTACCCTTCCCATTGGCTAATCAGTGAGATATGCAAATTAACTGACAGCCAAGATGGCGACCGGCAGCCAGGCAGCTTGAAACTAACATGAGGCTTGCTTGCCTCAGTGATGGAGGAAACCAACGTTCCCTGACTGCAGCTGCAGGCCTCTGAGTGGACAGTTTAAGAAACTATGTAACAAATACCGCCTCAGCCAGCAGGATTGCAACATTGTATGCAAAGGCCAGAAACCTACTTTCAGCCACGGAGGCCTAAGAGCTGGAGCCAAGCCTCAAGCTAAAGCTGGCCCAGAATAAAAAAAAAAGGAAAAAAGGGGCGGTTGGGAGCTTGGGAGCTTCAGTCACCCCCAGCCTGAAAACAGCCCTCAGCCCCTCACCCAGACTGGCCAGGCACCCCTGTGGGGACCGCTATACTGAATGGGGTGTGACCAGCTGCAAACAACCATCATCCCCTCATCCAGGCTGGCCAGGCACCCAAGCGGAACCCCCACCTTGATCCAGGACACCCTTCAACGCAAAC
>NW_006289813.1:10719753-10723365 GCF_000327345.1 Myotis davidii | reverse complement strand
CACCGGGCCTCTAGTTTTAAAGAAAAAGCTTTTAGTTTTTGTAAATTGAGTATGATGTTGGCTGTGAGTTTGTCACATATGGCCTTTATTGCAGTGAGGTATGTTCCCTCTGAGAGTTTTTATCAAAAATGGATGCTGGATTTTAACAAATGATTTTTAATCATATCTATTAATATGATTATGTAATTTTTGTACTTCATTTTGTTTATGTGCTATATTACATTTATTGATTTGCAGATATTTTACCAACCTTGCATACTGGAATAAATATTAGTTTGGTGGTAACAAACTCCTTTAGCTTTTTATTGTTTGAGAAGCTGTTTATTTCTTCTTAAATTATAAAAGATGTCCATTTTCACCACTCTCATTCAACAGAGTACTGGAAATCCTAGTCACAGCAATCAGACAAGAAGAAGAAATAAAGGTATCCAAATAGGAAAGAAAGAAGTAAAATTGTCATTATTTGTAGATGACATGATCTGTATACAGAGAACCCTAAATATTCCATCAATAAACTACTAGAACTGATAAATAAATTCAGTAAAGTAGGAAAATACAAAATAAACATCTAGAATTCAGTTGCATTTTTGTACATGAATATTGAACTATCAGAAAGGGAAACTAATAAAATAATCCCATTTATAATTACATAAAAAATACCGAGGCATAAACTTAACCAAGGATATAAAAGATCTGCGCTCAAAACATTACAAGACATTAAAGAAACTGAAGAAGATAAAAATATGTAGATGCATATACCATGTTCATGGATAGAAATAATTAACATTGTTAAAATGCCCACACTACTGAAAGCAATAATTGGGAAAATTGAACAGATGCAAAATAATGAAACTAGACCACCTTCTTACACCATACAAAAGAATAAACTTAAAATGGATTAAAGACTTAAATCTTACATTCAAAACTATAAAAATCCTAGAAGAAAACATAGGCAGGAAAATCTCAGACATGTCTCATAGGAATATTATTTCTGATATATCTCCTTGGGTAAGGGAAATAAGAAAAAAATAAGCAAATGTAACTATATCAAACTAAAAAGTTTTTGTAGCCCAAGTGTCCATCAGTAGATGAGCGTATAAAAATGCTGTGGTACATTTACACAATTGAATACTGTTTGGCCTTAACAAAAAAAAGGAAATATTATCTTTTGCAACAGCATGGATAGACGTGGAGAGTATGATGCTAAGTGAAATAAGCCAGTCAGAGAAAGACAAGTAACATATGACTTCACTTATATGTGAAATTTAATGAAGAAAATAAACTAATAAATAAAATAGAAACTGACATGGATATAGAGAACAGACGGACAGCTGTCAGAGGAGAGGGATGGTTGGAGGCTTGGGTGAAAAATATAGATTAGAAATCAAGAACTTTAGAGTTACTTATCTGTACAGTTGTGGGATTCTTTTGTCAGTTTTTAAAAAATATATTTTATTGATTTTTTTACAGAGAGGAAGGGAGAGGGATAGGGAGCTAGAAACATCGATGAGAGAGAAACACCGATCAGCTGCCTCCTGCACACCCTCCACTGGGCATGTGCCAGCAACCAAGGTACATGACCTTGACTGGAATCGAACCTGGGACCGTTCAGTCAGCAGGCCAATGCTCTATCCACTGAGCCAAACCAGTTAGGGCTCTTTTGTCAGTTTTTATGTTGGCACCAAAAAATAAAATGCAGGAACATAGACTAAGGCTGGCATTTGGTGGGTAGGTACAATGGAATGCCAGTATGGCAAGAAAGTTGGCTTTGTTCTCAGCAGACTGATTACCTGAGAAGCGATGCTGTGCTAGAGGAAAGGCAACAGCGACAATGACTTGAAAATGTACTTTTATGTGAGAAATAACATGAGCTGCGTGCAGTCCAGCAACAGGTGTCATGGGAGAGGGAAATTCTGAGAATGGCAGGATGAGAGGCTGTGGTCAATGGCAGAATCTAAGTGATGGAAGAAAATGCTGGGTGTGGCTTGACTTCGGTGGTTGATTCATATTGTGGAGAGCAAGGACTTATGTGAGCCTTGATGGCTTCTGTGATAGAAGAACACATTGGGTGGACAAATCGCCATGAACAGACACACCTGGAGGTGGGGTGAGGTGAAAGAGACAGAGTCAGGACGGTGAACATGAAGGCATCAGAAGTCCCGGTGGGAAGTCAAGTGCCCCCTAGAGGCAGGGCTTTTTACATCAAAGTGGAAGGACATGTTCTGAAGCCATAATGGAAATCAGAGATGACAGGGACAGCTGACATCTCATGCAGTGATAAGGACCAGGCCTATGAGTCATGATGTGTCAGCTGGACCCCTGGTGAGTTGGGGTGTGGGTTGTGGCACTCAGGGTACAGTTAGGAGCCACGTCAGCCTGAATGATGGGATTAACTGGTTCCCAGAACTATATATCCAGACACTGAAAAATGGACATCTCTGTGGGGCTGCAGCTATTTTCTCCTTTTATCTCCTTCAAATAATGTGTCTGAGTTTGGGATTTTTCTATATTATCTGACTTTTAACAGGATCTAAACTCTAATTTCAAATTACCCACCTTCCAAGCTACTCTTCACGTCTTTGGTTGGTGGCTATCACCAATGGAGGAACCAATTATATTTGGAGTGTGTCAATAAGAAGGCATCACTAGTAAGTAATGAAATTCATCTTATTCTATTGTTTTATATTACCTTAGACCATTTGGAACCCAGAGTGTACTGATTTATTAGAGATTTAATGCAAAAACATTCCCTAAGTAGAAAATACCTCACTTGTTATCATAAATATTCCTCTATACTGATTCAAATTTCAAAAAGAAAAAAAATGTCAAAATTCAATGCACCAATCCAAAGTTTCAATGATCAAATCTCACAATATAAGTATTAGCACAAATATTATCTTTTTTTTCCATATAAAGTTACTCTAGAGGCCGTAATCTGGTCATAATTTCCACTGGCAGAGAGGATCCTGGGGGTTTACAACAGGCATGTGAATGTTTCTTGCCTGCTTATTCTTCTATATAATGACAACCCCACCATTACATTTAGTGAAATTAGCCTCCTCATTCATTGCATTATGTCCAAATCCTACGAAAGAACATTTGGCTTTACCTCCAAATCCCATAAGGTATAGAATATCTTCTCTCAAGATGTGTCCTGTTTCCTGGCTAACAGGTAATGTATCCAGTTTTATGGCATGTGCCCAGATAGAATATGAGCTGCAGGTACATTTTCATCATGCCAAAGGTATCAAAGTATTTAACTATTTATGAAATCATGCAAATTACTCTCTCTACTTACCTTTAAAATGGCTCACATTGCTGATCTGCCCACCATCCAAAACCATTTTTGAAGTTGATGAATCATGTGGTCAAATAACTTGTCAAATCAGTTTATGAAGTCACCCAGTGTAATGAGATGTGACCCACTGCAGTACATCAATTACTGGAAAGGTTTATTGTGGCAGACACTGGTGGAATATGTGGTTTTCTCATTACACATCTCTCATTAGCACTGAGAGAATCAGGCTTCATGTCCAAATGGAAAGACTAGAGATAGAGTAGCAATAACATAGAAAAAATTATTAAAATAAAAATTAGTGAACAACTATAATA
>NW_006289813.1:10711211-10719716 GCF_000327345.1 Myotis davidii | reverse complement strand
ATATATACATATATTATGTGTGTGTGTGTGTTTCTGATAGTTGGGTTATAGACTGTCACACTGATAAGCTGTCTTTATTTGTGCCCCACCCAAGGTAGATGATCCCATATAGGGCCGAGATTCACATATTCTCCCATTATGACACACTGTCCCCTGCAATGTTTCCATCTCATCTTTGAGACACCCCAGTCCCTTTTCAAGAGATGAAGTCTGAGAAGGTAAATTGCAGGCAGAAGTTGGACGCCCCATGTATGGATGGTCACTCAGAGTGCAGGATGCTAAACAATTGATAGTCTCAAAAGGCATCTGAAGTATGCTTATGAACCAGTGCTACTTTCCTGAAGTTTACTGGCTGAAGTCACTTCTAGTTAATGCATTTATGATACATGGAATAGCTTCAGATACAAAAGAACAGAGCTAACATGGAAGTGTATCTGAAATAATTCACCCCAGAACGTTTTTATTCAGTATTTGGCCCATTGTTTATTGCTCCACAACCCCTATGAGTAGGAAGTCAAACTTGAGTTTCTTTGCCATCAATGTGATCTTTTTCAATGCTCTGTTCTTTCCTGCTTAGTGAGAAAATTACCCAGAGAGAGATGGACAGGCTATAATTTTCACAGAAATGTTGAATATAAAAACTTATAGAACAATTTGAGAGAAAAACATTTTTCTATTGACATCTTTACCATAAATGTTTTGTAAGAAAATAAGAACCTTTAAATATTAATTGAACTGTAGGGCAAGTCATTATATATGACTTTAAACAAAAGTAGGCTCAGATATAAAGCTTTGTTGCAGGATCTTTCCAGAGGTAGCAATCATTCCAATAAGATGGAAAACTTTGCAAGATACCTTGATGAAAGTGTTTCATGAGAGTCTAGAAGAACATTGATTTGTTACTTTACTCTTAAATGTGATATAAATACTTCAAGTTTTACACTCAATGTAAACAAAAATCCATCTGACTATAGATATTTAATGGGATCAATTCTATACTTAACTTTCTTAAAAATCCTTTATTGTCAAGGATATTCAAAATGTACCTCAAGAAAACCAAACACCATGTAATGAAGGCTGGGGGGTTATAAGCAGTTAAAATAGCTACATGGAAGTTTCGGTGTATTATAGGCTATGTGAGATAATTCCACATTCCATTTAGTAAAATGACAATATTTAAAATTTATTTTAAGGCCTTATATTTTATTTAAATCACATATAAAGTCTCATAATGTCATTCTGTGAATAAAAATCAAATAAGTATTGACACCGTTTTGCAGAGAAAAACACTTGGACAATCCTCTACTTGGAAGGATGGGTTGGCTTCCATAACAGAGCAGAATGCTTCGGATATAAGCAGGTGTGGCACTTTTTGGAGAGATTGCATGCTACTCTGTTCAGTAACAGGTTTTGATCCTTTTAAAATCAGGAACAAATCCTTGTAAAAGAGAAAATGAAGACAAGGCTTGGGTCACAGGGGGTGGTTTCATGGAGAGGGTTATAAACTCAAAGGCAGTCAGAAGTCCCCCATTTCTCAGGTCTTATGTCATTTAAATTAAAGTTATGGCTAATTCATTAGGTGTCCTCTGAGTCCCCTGTAGATTGTCATAGCAAACCCACACAAGAGTTCTGCCATGAAGTCATTAACAAGATGCATGAGTCCCTGAGTTCTCTGCTAACATTCCACGTCGAAGCCCTGTGACTTACAACTTCCATTCTTGTGGGTAGCCGGAATGTTTGTCAGCTATTATGACTGGACCTCCAGAGGTACTCAATTTACAGTATCTACAGTGGAGTGAAAATGAATGAACATCTGTACGTTTGCTCAGATACTATGTCAGGCGATACGAAATTAGCTGTCATAACAAGTCCATAAAGCCTTAACACACTATTTGTCTTGCTCAGTTTGTAAAGTACATAAACAACGGTAGGCTGATCTAAGCTGGCTCTCTTTGGAGGACAGCTTGATCTAGTGGTAATGAGAATCTCATATGGATTTGACCCTGCCGAGAATTTTTCTTCACCCATATGTTCCGTCATTTACTTGCATGCTTAACTGTAGGCTACAAGTACACCAACTTAGTTTCATCTTCTAGTAAAGTTTCATAAAATAAAAAGATTTAGAAATGTCCCTTTGTTTTCTTTACTGCCCCAAACCCAGTAACAATAATTTATAGTTTAGATTCAGGGATATTATAGTGGAAAAATGTGCAGATAAGTGAAACCCATTTCTCCAAAGTAGTTTAAAAAGAAAGAGAAGTTGGGAGATCAAGACTAAAAAGTCCACATTTTTGATGGAACTATTATAATTTACAAAACACTTAACAAGTGCCCCAATCTGCTTCAAGTGTTCTGTAAGAAAATAAGTGTTTTGACATCTTCACTTAAAGTGAAGTGCCTGACTAGAGTGATGTACCTGATTAGACTGTCTCATTGTTAATTCCCATTGACTCCATAATTTTCCAGCCAGAGGTCATGAATGTAAGGACTGTTTAATTATA
The DNA here is from genome assembly GCF_000327345.1 of Myotis davidii. Classification (NCBI taxonomy): domain Eukaryota; kingdom Metazoa; phylum Chordata; class Mammalia; order Chiroptera; family Vespertilionidae; genus Myotis; species Myotis davidii. The sequence goes on along the minus strand of NW_006289813.1, from coordinate 10,717,215 downwards.
AGGACTAAAAAGTCCAAGATTCTATATTTAATGTAGGGATATTTAGACTAAAGGTTTTAAAGATTGTCTCCATTTACAAATGTGGAAAGAGAGGTTCAGATGTGGAAAATTACCCATCTGAAGCTGACCAGCCTCTTCTCACACTCCTGAAAATGCCTTATAAGGTGCACAGAGGAATGGGTTTGCCCAAGAACACAGGTACCCATCATCATCTTCTAAATATTGCTTATACAACAGATACCAGAAGATTGTGTATTAGAGAAGATGGGGTATGTAAATCAGATTTTTAGCTCTTCCTTCTAATTATGATTTGATCATTTTATGTGGATTATACTTGGAAAAAATATTCTTTGGGTAATAAATCTTTAAATAAACAACCAGCAATCACTAAGCAATAAATAAATGGTTGACAAATAGGTAATTTTTTTCCCACTTAGTTTCCTCAAAACTTTAGCATTATTTTAGTGGGATTAAATTTAAAGATAACCTTACCATGCAAACCAAGAAACTGAAAAACAAAGAAAGATTACAAAGAAAGGTTGAAGGTCAAATTAAAACAGCTTCAAACCTACTACATGGTTCAACAATTGAACATTCTTAGGAATTTCTTCTAGGTCTTTTTTCTACATTATTTCTATACATCTTGAGATCACAGGACATATAATTTACTTCCATTATTCTCCCTTGAAATGGTAACATGATGATCTTTCATTTTAATTTCGACTATTTTAATTTAAACGGTTCAACATAATAGCCAGTCTCCAATAGTCAACTACTGAGAGTGTGAGCTCTGCTCTATCTATAATAATAAAAGCACAATATGCTGACTAGACCAGAGTCCTTCCGGATGACCTTCCGGATGAAGCCGGGGCTGTGAAGGAAGCCCAGGTCCTGGGTGCCAGAGGGAAGCTGCCAGTGCCAGCAGCCGGAGGAAGGAAGGCCTACTCTTGCATGAATTTTGTGCATTGGGCCTCTAGTTTTAATAAAAATTAAAATGGTACATTTTTACTATAAAGCCCCTGAATGGTTTTCAAACATTCTAAAGGCTATACATTTTCAAATCTGAGTATATTGGAAATTATTAAATAATTTGAAAAAGATGTCCTTTTTGCTTTCAGCTATTGAAAACACATGACATATAATTTACTTCCATTATTCTCCCTTGAAATGGTAACATGATGATCTTTCATTTTAATTTCGACTATTTTAATTTAAACGGTTCAACATAATAGCCAGTCTCCAATAGTCAACTACTGAGAGTGTGAGCTCTGCTCTATCTATAATAATAAAAGCACAATATGCTGACTAGACCAGAGTCCTTCCGGATGACCTTCCGGATGAAGCCGGGGCTGTGAAGGAAGCCCAGGTCCTGGGTGCCAGAGGGAAGCTGCCAGTGCCAGCAGCCGGAGGAAGGAAGGCCTACTCTTGCACGATTTTCATGCATTGGGCCTCTAGTTGTAAATAATGTTCTTTGAAGATCATAGTGCTTGCAACTCTGCATGGCTGTTGCATTCCTGATTATTTGTGAGAGTATCACACAGAAGAGAGAAACTGAACAACTTTATTTATTTATTTTTAAAATGTATTTTATTGATTTTTTACAGAGAGGAAGGGAGAGGGATAGAGAGTTAGAACATCGATGAGAGAGAAACATCCATCAGCTGCCTCCTGCACACCCCCCACTGGGGATGTGCCTGCAACCAAGGTACATGCCCTTGACAGGAATCCAATCTGGGACCCTTGAGTCCACAGGTTGATGCTCTATCTACTGAGCCAAACTGGTTAGGGCAAAACTGGACAACTTTAAATGGGCTTCACCATTCTGAATGCTTTTGATACACATTAACAAATTTCTTTCCACATACCTGTTATCACCTTCCTCAAAATGTACTCTTAATTTAAATCATTTCTAAATTTAGTAGGAATTCAGATTCTACATTATTGATTTGCTTTGGTTTAGTTTGAGAACCTAACACAGATTGGAGCAGCCAATATTTAGAGATTTTAATGTTAAAGCAAAACATTTAGGCAAAATGGGCCAGAACCAGACACTTGGCATGAAATAAAGAGTCACACCTTCAGGAGAGTTAAGTTTCTAGTGTACCATTGGCTATGTATTATGAAAAATTGGGCCCAGACATGGAGAGCTTTCTGAGTCAAGGATCTTAAACTTCAGCTCAAATTATGTTTCCTTGGTCTGAATATGCCAAGCAATTCTACAGTTTCTATATTTATCCTCAAATTCATACAATTTTAAAGATTTTTAGTTTTTTGGTTGACTTTTTTTTTTTAATATTCCCAAACTACAGATTGAGAGGAGTCAGGCAGAGGCTTCCAAAAGAGCATTAGTCAATAAATGAGTGAATGAATGAATGAATGAATAAAAAAGTAAATAAAACAAAATACATAAATCCTGTAGAGGGGGAAGTGAACACAGCACTTTTCTTGTCTAGTCTGTAGCTGACCTACTGTAGGTCCAGGTCTTTTCCTTAAGGGATGGTCCTCTTTGCTCAGATCCTGGCCACATGGTATTTTTATTGATAACTCTAAAGTAGCTATTTCACCAATGCTATGCCCATAGCAGTTACATAAAATTGTGGTGAGTGGTATAAAAACTATTTCTCTCACAATGTTGAACTACTCTTTCTTTTTTTAAAAATATATTTTATTGATTTTTTACAGAGAGGAAGGGATAGGGATAGAGAGTTAGAAACATCGATTCTCTGCCTCCTGCACACCCCCTTGGGGATGTGCCCGCAACCAAGGTACATGCCCTTGACAGGAATTGAACCTGGGACCCTTCAGCCCGCAGGCCAATGCTCTATCCACCGAGCCAAACGGGTTAGGGCTGAACTACTCTTTCTTAATCCTGTGCTGAAAAGAGTGCTTTAATGAACACAACCATGAAACAAGACTAGAATGACAATGGATTTTTACAAATGTGCTGTTAGTTAATAACCTAGTAAATGTATACAGTCACTTTTTGGGTAATTTTTTCATTTTCTTCAAGAAATAATCAATGCAAAATACCTGCAAAGATGAGAAGTCATTAAAGGTTTATGCCCAATTTCAGCCCGCATGTACAGGTGGGTGATAGCATTAAAAGTAACTTAAGCTCCAAACTTAGGTGCAATAACAAGAGGAAAACATGCCAAAGGACTGTTTCATTCTATTAAACCATGAGTATCCATCGGCCATCCCTACTTTTCCTCTTCCTTCCCATTCATGTACAGTGACAGACTATCACATTTTTCAAACACAAAATGGCCAGTAATATATGTGGGACCATCTCTAGCAGGGGAAGGAGGTGGGGGGAAACCCAATCTGATAGATACGTAGGGGCATTAAAGTTCCGGGGGCGGGGAGATCCACACAAACCACTTAAGCACACTCATTATTATGGCTATTGGTACCTCAGGCCACTGGAGACTTGATAATTTAGTCAGCATTATGCAGTTTGAAGTGTTTCATGTTCTGCATGGGAGCAGGCTGCAATTCAACTATCAGTGCCATGAAAAATATGCACATACGTTTAGTAGGAAAATCTCCACGGGACAACAGAGGAGATGGGCATATGTCGTTGCCGTGTGATGGAGAGTTTCTGTGAATTAATCATCTGGACACAGTTTATCACCATTTTTCGTTCTGCCAGAAACATCCCCCTTTCATTTGTTGGAGAAGCTTATTATATATGCACATCCCAGAAAGATAATAAGACCAAGACCTCTGATGCTTAAGCGCAACAGGGTTTCTGGGTTCTGTTCTGACATAGACAACTTTCCCACTGATGGAGCTTTCTGATAGCAGGGTAATTGCTTATTTTATCTAGTTTGGGGAATAGCGTCTCTTTCTACCAGCTACTTTATTACATCAATTACTGCAAACCATTATCTTGTATAATTTATGGGGAAGAATCCAATTTCATTGAGATCATCTTTTAAATGTAAGGCATCCTTTGTTCATATGCTTCCAAATATTAAAATTTTTATCGCATGTCCTAGAAACTAGGAACGCTTCATTTTCTGCGTGAATTGAAACATCTGGCTAGACGTGTAACCTGTGTGATTTGTTTGTTTAATTCCAGGGTGGAAGTGGGGGTTGTTTTGCCTCCCAGATAAGGTATTGCTGAGTGAAATCCCTAATCTTTAAAGTCCCGTTTACATAAGTGGCAGTTTTTAGAAATGAATCCCTAATGCCGTTAAAGCTGAGGGTGATTGCCTGTCAGAATTCTGGCCCGCAGTTCCGCCATTTGGTTGTTGTTTTGCTTTAGAAGTACTGAGATGTGCTGCTCTGGTTAGCCGCCGCATAAGTGCAAACCAGAGCAATTGCTTCTGACACTTAAAAAGGATTTTATTGACAGTTGGAAACACGTTGGGGATTTGAAAAGAGTACTTTTCCATCTGTAATACTTGGTGTGATCAAAGATCACTCAGCAGCCCCAGATTAGTGGGAATGAGGCTGCAGCGAGTGTTTGCCACTCCACACGGGATGAGGGCTTGGTTTTTGATTCACACTAATCCCCATCACGATCTAAGTGGAATTTACAGTAATGTGGATATACTTCTCAGGGCTCCTGCCATCGTATATTTAAATAGTTCTAAAGTAGATAATAATATGGCAAGATTTAAAATTTCCTTTTAAAGTTAAATCTTACTTTCCAACTCTCCATTCAGACATTGGTTTAATGTTCCTAACATATTATCTTTAACTCTATGCATTTCCTATACGCATTTATAAGTGTGTGCATGATGGATGGTGGTATTTTAGATAATAGGGACCAATCTGCTTCAATTCTCACTGAGCAGTAGCTAGCAAGGTGGTGTGGGAAATCATTAGGCTGCAGGTACAACTGAACAATGATAGATATTGGTCTCCGAAGACCCGGTATAATTTACAATTCCTTCCTTCCTTGTGACTGTCAGTTATAGGTACATATATACATATATATTTATTTGCAAAATGCCAGCTAGGTGACCTCTATCTGTTCTATGACCTTGGGTTATCTAAACCTTAATTTCTACTTCTGTTAAAGGAGAACAATTATATCTCACTCGGTATGTTTAAGAAAGAATCAGAGAGTACACCATAAGCAACAACGCTTAAGTATGTGTTTGTTATCATAGGTAAAGTAAAAGCCACTGAGAGAAATGAAATACGCTTGACCTCTTCTATGAACACTGGATGATGATGGCCACCCCAGAAGTCAGTGGAAAAGAGAGATTTTCCTTAGTAGCACACAGATGAGACACATGAGTTACTGTTCTGAACTGAAGTCCTGGTCTGAGGACATACCTGACATTCTACAGAAATTGGCAGGAGAGGAACTTTTTCCAGAAGGAGGGGAGGAAACAGTACAGCTTTAAAGAAGACATGGCCTTCAACCGAATCAGTTTACTTCCAAGTGGCATTGTATTTTCAAATTAACATTTAATCTAATAACCCCATCCAATCCCCACCATATCATTGCAGCTTGACTCCTACCCTCCAATCTTCTACTCCAGACCAAAACCTTAGCACTAACTTCGCCTAAAAATTCTAGTCCCAACAACATCCTCTTACACCAAGGATTAATCTTCCTCCATCAAGCATCACCATTATCCAAAACTCACACATATGTCAGGTTTTGTGTAAGAAATCCACAAACTTAGATCCATTGCCCATTTTTTGATTGGGTTGTTTATTTTCCTTTTGTTAAGTTGAATGAGTTCCCTGTAAATGTTGGAGATTAAACCCTTATTAGTCATAACATTGGCAAATATGTTCTCCCATGCAATGGACTTTCTTGTTGTTTTATTGATGGTTTCTTTTGCTGTGTAAAAGCTTTTTATTTTGATATAGTCCCATTTGTTTATTTTCTCTTTAGTTTCAATGCCCTAGTAGCTGTATCGGTGAAGAAATTGCTTTGGCATATGTCTGAGATTGTGCTGCCTGTGGATTCCTCTAGTATTTTTATGGTTTCCCATCTTATGTTTAAGTCCTTTATCCATTTTGAGTTTATTTTTGT
>NW_006289813.1:10708558-10711200 GCF_000327345.1 Myotis davidii | reverse complement strand
GGACACATTTGAAAATTTTTCCTGCGCAAAGTCAAGAACCCACACACTGCTGGCTGGTCCTAGGCAGACTCACCAAGGGCCAGGTCCCCTTTCTGATAACATTATGATTTCCCCAGTAGGAGACCAGTAAGCAATACAGTATTCTTTTTTCAGTATATCAGAGTAGCCCCAGATACTGGTATACATAAATTGGTCACAAGACAATGGTGGACCAAACTGCACTAAAATGCATTACTGCAGGCCATCAAACCTCAGAGGGAAGGTAGGGGGAATTGGGGGTAAAGGGAAGAGATAAATCAAATGTATTGTATGCATGCATATAAGCCTAACCAATGGACACAGACAACAGGGGGGTGAGGGCATGAGTGGGGAGGGTGGGGGGCAATGTGGAGGTAAGGACACATATGTAATACCTTAATCAATAAAGAAATTAATAAAATAAAAAAATAAAAAGAATGAATAAAACAATACTTAATTATTAAAAAAAAACTATTGTGAAAATGCTCTGTAATTTCAAAGGTGTTTACAATTACAAATGTGAGGTGTCAGTATACCTTCCCTGTTTATTAAATGAGACAGAATATAAATAAATAGTATGTATAAAAAAGAAATCCACAAACTATGCATATTCATATGCTTATTTATTATACATTTATTTATTTTGTTTCACATATATTCATTTTATTATGTAGATAGGTAGATTTTAAGATTTATTTATTTATATCTTAGAGATTTTCTTAAAATATTTTTAAAAATCCATGAGGGAATGGAAAAAAGTGATTTTATGGGAGAACATGTTTGCCAATGGTACATCTGATAATGGGTTAATTTATAAAATATATAATGTACTTATACAATTCAACACCAAAAAGACAAACAATCCAATAAAAAATGGGCAAAGGACCTGAATAGTCACTTCCCTAAAGAGGACATACAGATGGCCAATAGACATATGAAGAAATGTTCTGCATCACTAATCATCAGAGAAATGCAAATAAAATCACAATGAGGTACTACCTCAAACCTGTCAGAATGGCTATCATCAACATATCAACAAACAACAAGAGCTGGTGAGGATGTGAAGAAAAAGGAACCCTACTGCACTATTGGTGTGAATGCAGACTGGTGCAGCCACTGTGGAAAATAATATGGATTTTCATCAAAAAATTTGAAATGGAATTGACTTTTGATCCAGTGATCCATCCCACTTCTGGGAATATATCTCTGGAAACCCGAAACACCAATCAGAAAGAATATTTGCACCCCTATGTTCATAGCAGCATTATTTACAATAGCCAAGATTTGGAAATCCATTGGTAGATGAATGAATAAAAAAACTGATAGATTTACACAATGGAATACTACATGGCTGTAAAAAAGAAGGAACTCTTACCTTTTGCAACAGCATGGATGGACCTGGAGATTATTATGCTAAGTGAAATAAGCGAGTCAGAGAAAGACAAATACCATATAATCTCATTTATATAGGAATCTAATGAACAAAATGAACTGATGAATAAAATGGAACCAGAGGCATACATACATGGAACAGACTGACAGATATGAGAAGGGAGTGGGTCGGGGTACTGGATGAAAGTAGGTAAAGAGATTAGCCAAAGAACATATATGCATAGCCCAAAGACACAGACAATAGTGTGGTGATTGTCAGAGGGAGGGGTGCCAGGAGGTTAGCTGGAGGTGAGAAAAGAAGGAAAATTGGGGGACATCTGTAATAGTGTCAACAATAAAAATAAAGTAAAAAATATTATATCTCCCTGTTCTCTGTTTTTACTGAAAAAACAAAAAACAAAAAAACCCCTAAAATTAAATGATTTTATGGCATAAACTTTGGGTTGTATTTTTTTTTAAGTTTTGTTGAAGTTTTGAATGCCAATATAAAACAAGTAAACACAAAGAGCTAAATGCTTTTACTCTAAAGAAAAATAATGAAGTGTAATGTCTCTAAGGGGCTGCAAATTCCACACTCACATTGTTTTTCTAGAATTCCCTTAGAGAAGGAAAGTGTTGCCTAATCCAATAAATCCTCATCTCTTCATACCAATGGCTTCACAAAGAGAGGCAGTTGCCACTAGTGGTGGTGGTGGTGGTGGTGGTGGTGGGTTTTCAGAGGACCAGGGCCATACCCAGGGAGAGATTTTCCTGATGGAGCTTCGATCATACGTGGTTTCCTACTGTACTTATTTCAAAAGGACTTCTCAGAGGAGCTGGTGCTCCTAGAAGATAGTAGCCAAGTCCTGCCTTTGCTCCTGACTATCATTCTTGAGCTCACTGGAATTATAATTACAGAACATTATATCAGGGAGTACTTCTTCATGCTCTAAACACACACACATGCACACCAACATTTACATACTTGCACACACATATACCTCAAGCTTTACATCAGTGAAGTTTCATAGAGATAACAAGGAAAGAGATAGCCAAGAATATTCCTCTGAGGGTTTGAGAGAGCATCAAGGATGGGTAACACCCTGTCTTTCAGAGGAGCTTATATTTCATTGGTTTGAGGGTGGGGCAATTATGTGACAGGGCATTGTTGAAAACAGCTGGAAGACACCTAGCAATTAGTAGAGGTTAACCATTTACTAAAGAAGGCAGATAAACCAGAAGCTCAATGAGAT
>NW_006289813.1:10700323-10708529 GCF_000327345.1 Myotis davidii | reverse complement strand
GAGAGCTCAGCTAAAACCACAGTTATCCTTGGTGGTAAGGAAAACTTCAAGTATGTCCAAAACTGCATTATCTCAGGAGCAGCATCAGAAGCTGCAGACTGAGAGCAAGATACCACTGAATCCGTCCAGCTATCTAAAGGAGAAAAGCAAACAACAGCAACAAAGCAAGCCCCAGTAAAGAACCTTTATACAGAGTTACTATTAGATTACATAAGAATCCCAGTTTCAACAACAATGACGACGACAACAATTTCATGACATGCAAAGAAATAACAAAATGTGATCTACCTATAATAATAAAAGCCTAATAGGCTAATTAGACCAGATGTCCTTCCGGACGAAGCTGGGGCTGTGAGGGAAGCCCAGGTCCCAAGTGTCAGGGGAAAGCCGGTGCTGGCAGCCAGGGGAAGGAAGGCCTACTCTTGCATGAATTTCATGCATTGGGCCTCTAGTACACAATGAAAAATAAGAAAAGAGATAATATAGACTGCCTTTGAGAGGCTCCAGATGTTGGAAGGCAGAGACTTCAATGTAAATATCAGAAATATGTTTAAAGGAAACAATATCTAAATAATTTGAGAATATTATGTTGAAATGTCTTATTAAATAAAGTCACACAGAAAAAAATTATAATGAAATACCACTTCATACTCTTGTTGATATACTAAATAAGACAAACAATAATATGTTGGTAAGGATGTAAAAAAGAAGTTAACTATCATAATTTGATTGTGAGAATACAAAATAATGAAGCCACTTAGTAAAACAGTTTGCCTCAAAATATTAATCACAGCATTAACATATGACTCTATAATTCTAGGTCTAGGTATTTATCTAAGAGAAAGAAAAAGAGATGTACATAAACAACTTGCACTTAAATGTTTCTAGAAGTATTATTTATAATATCCTAAAAGTAGAAGCAGCACAAGTGTCCATCAACTGATGAGTGAATAAACAAAAGTGGTATATGCACACAATGGAATTTTATTTGGATACACATAGACCAAGGTACTAATACATGCTACAACACTGATGAACCCAGACAATATAATGCAAAACAGAATTGGGTAATATAATGCAAAACAGAATTGGGTAATGATTACATAATTTTGTGGATATACTAAAAACCATTGAATTGCACAATTTAAATGAGTGTTTGTGTGATATGCAAATTATATCTCAATACAGCTGTTAGAAAATACCTAGCATTTTGCAAGATATTTAAAGACATGTTTTATAAATCAGGCCAGTTCACAGCTGGGACACCAAAAAACCAACTTGTGACCTGTAATGAGCACTTTCCAGATATGTGTACATATTTACCCAGCATAAATTCAGTCTTTTCTACCTTTTCTGGAACATTATTCCCCCTTATATCTTTCAGTTGTTCTGAAGTCAGCACTCAAAAATGTAGTAGAATTATTCTTGTCCAATTACATTGCTCTAGTCAAGGAGCTGAAGTGTGGTCTATTAACAAACTTGCCAAATGTGAGATTCACCAACTCCTGGCTCTTTCCCCTGTGTGGTGATTTATCTCAATACAGGCATAGTGCTCATTGTTCAGTTGTCATTCTCTCATATCTATATAATAAAAGCCTAAGCAACCATTAGGGCAGAACGATCAGAACGACTGGTCATTATGATGTGCACTGACCACCAGGGGTCAGATGCTTCAACGCAGGAGCTGCCCCCTGGTGGTCAGTGGTCTCCCACAGGGGGAGTGCTGCTCACAGAAGCCAGGCTCATGGGTGGCGAGTGCAGAGGTGATGTCGGGAGCCTCTTCCACCTCTGAGGCAGCACTAAGGAGCAGCTAGTCGAGTGGTAAGGAGTGAGCACACAGGTGGAAAAGATTGGAGGATTGGGAGAGAGATGTCCGACTGCTGGCCTAGGGATTGGGCCTAAGCCGGCAGTTGGACATTCCCTGAGGGGTCCTGGACTGTGAAAGAGTACACGTCGGGCCGAGGGAACCAACCCAGTGCACGAATTTTGTGCACCAGACGTCTAGTTTTTGTATAAGTTCAGCAAGAAGGTGTGCTGTCCAAGGCTAAGTGTATCACATTGACTGTCACACCTAGCAGTTTTTTGTTTTTAATTTACCTTTACTGTTGAAAGTATTACAGATTTCCCTTATATTTTCCCATTGACCTGCCCCCCCTCCACTCTGCTCTTACCCCTCCCCAGGCCTTCACCACACTATTGTCTGTGTCCATGAGTTATGCATATGTACATATAAGTTATTTGGTTAATCTCTTCCTGCCCCTTCCTTTCCTTCCTCAGATCTGTCAGTCTCTTTCATGCTCTGATTCTATTTTGTTTGTCAGTTTATTTTGTTCATTAGATTCAACATATGAGTTTGATCATGTGACACTTCTCTTTCTCTGATTGGTTTATTTCACTTAGTCTAATACTCTTCAGGTTCCTCCATGATGTCTCAAATTGTAAGAGATCCTTCTTTTTTACAGCTGCATAGTATTCCATGGTATAAATGTATCACATCTTTTTTATCCACTTATCTATCGATGGACACTTAGGCTGTTTCCATATCTTAGATCAGCGGTTCTCAACCTGTGGGTCGTGACCCCTTTGGGGGTCGAACGACCCTTTCACAGGGGTAGCCTAAGACCATAGGAAAACACATATATAATTACATATTATTTTTGTGATTAATCATTATGCTTTAATTATGTTCAATTTGTAACAATGAAATTGGGGGTCACCACAACATGAGGAACTGTATTAAAGGGTCACGGTATTAGGAAGTTTGAGAAACACTGTCTTATATACTGTAAATTGCATTGCTATGAACATAGGGGTGCATATATTCTTTCTGATTGGTGTTTCTGGATTCTTAGGATATATTCCTAGATGTGGGAATCACTGGGTCAAAGGGCAGTTCCATTATTAATTTTTCAAAGAAACTCCATACTGTCTGTGGTTTTATATTAGCACCATTTGTCAACAGATTTCATCTACCCCCACCACTTTAGCAGACCACAGCAGAACATCACTCTTCAAATTAGCCAGAATTCACATTCTGTTTCCCAATTCACATTCACATCTCATCTTTGGTCATTTCTGATTGAACGCTTTGAGTAGTTGATCTGTGAATCACTCTGTGTGCCCTGAGTCACAAATGCCTTTTTAGGAAAGTGATCTGAAGCACTAAACAAAGGCTCTCCAATACCTCCATGACCGCCAGAACCAGTATTACTGCTATATAGTATGCACGGTGTTGCAAAAAAAAAAAAAGGTGTTTGTTTAGGCTTTGCTGAGCATTGTGGCATAAGAGTCATGGTACCTATTATTCTCATTGTTCTGGAAATATTGAATATCAAAGACAATCCAATTGCTAAAATGTTACTTTAGTCCATTTTTTCTAAGATTAATGTATTTACCAGTGGTTATTTTTCTACTTGTTCATTATGACTTACACATATTTTAAAAAATATTCTCAGGTGGAAATTTTACTGCTCATTTACTCATGAAAATGATCACCTGGGCATGAGATCCTTCACTATTATTACTTAACATAATTTATAAAATAATTCACACCATTATTATATAAGTAATTTATTTTATAATTATGTATTTATTTTATTTTACAAATAATGCCTTTAACATAAAATCTTTCATCAACCTGGATTTCTGCTATAAGCAGTGTTCAGAACTAAAAACTCACCATGGTGACATATTCTTAAACAGATTTCCCTTGTTGCAGACACAGTCGCAATAACCACTGATGAAATCCTGAAGAATGTTGATGTATTGAAATATGTTTTGAGAAGCACATTTTAGATTTCAAATTTTATTGAAGATCTTTTCAAATTTTGTGTTAACCATAAAATTGGTGACAACATGATGGATGTTGTACCCTTATGAAAGTTTCTTTATGGAGTTATTGGAAATCATTCCCCCTTGATATGTCTTGAACTTCTGCGCTTCTCAGTCTTAGGCAAACCGTTTGATAGTGCAAACAACTTCCTGACCAGTCTTGGACTAAGCAAAGGTTGAATATGAATCAATAGCTATTAAAATAAATTTGAATCCTTGTTCTGTTTAGAACAAGCTCGGGCAATCTATCTGCCTCCCATTATTAATTTATAGCTGGAAAGTTTTAGGGATTCTGAGCTACTCTGAGGGAGGACCATAACCATCTTCCACATTGAATATGGAGTTGATGGTTCCTGTTCACTCCACCTTTTCTCCTTTAAGCTTCAGTAGAGAAGTAAAACATTCCTATTGGAGCCTGTGCAGGGAAGACCAGCCATATGATTGGTACTTATGCATGCTTTGGTGGAATGACTGATTAATACCTGACCTTCCTTCTGCATGGATGCATGGGCACCCTCCTACCCAGACTGCTGGATCCAGGTTTTTTCTGAACACACAGAATATAACTGCTCACAAGACTGAATGTTATATCATAACAGTTTTTTTTTAATCTGGTGAGACTGAGCGGATGAGGCATCAGAATAGCAGCTTAGTGATCCAGTGGCATCCCATCCTTCACAACAAACACAGGAGGGATTTTCCCTGAAGGACCAGTTATGAATGCTCAGACCAACTTTACTGAAATGTCTCCCAAAGTCCAGGCATTGGCACAGGATGCCTCTGACCTCAGAGGGCTTTATCAGGGAGCTGTTAACAGCGCAAGAGGGTCTACTAGTATATTAGAAGAGAATTTCAAGCTCTACTTCAATTCCTAGCCAAACAGAAAGCTTCCCTTAAATGTAATTTAGTTTCTTATGTTGGATTTAGTCATTCAGCAATTCATTTATCTATTCTTTCATTAATCAATTTATTTATTCTGTAAATATTTATGTTATGTTATGGTTGGGGAGGAGACACAATGTGAGACAGCACACACTAGCCATGATTTCATGAAGTGTGCAGTCCACTGGGGAGATATTCCACAAACACACACACAGTTTTTCAACAGTAGTTACGGCAAGTGCTACAGAAGAATATTCACTGTGTATGAAATTGTTTAACAGTGTCCTTAAGGGAGATTGGAGGCTTAAGATAGCCTATTTGAGAAAAACGTCACTTACAAGCAGATTTGAAAGCTGTTCTAAGATTGCCTTGCTTTATGATTACAGCTAAGTCTTGGCCTGATGCTTTGTTATATTTTTTATCTTTTCCACCTGTCATTTACACTCTGATCCCCAACTGGGTTGCCATATGTGGATACTATACCTATACCAGCATTAGCCAAGGCTGTTTTGAAATCTATGGGGCAACCACAAAATTTTATAGAAATAACTGAATTATGTTTTTAAATAAAAAATATCAATGAAATGAAGAAAAATTGAAGTAATGAGTTTAATGTTAAAACACTGGCAGGGTAAGTGATGAAAATTTAAACTATACTAAGAGTCTCGTGGAGAGAAAGAGAAAAAGAAACATCAGTGAAAATTAATAATAATAATAATAATTATTATTATTATTAATGGATACCTGAGTTGAAAAAATATAATTATTCCCTCTGATTAAGAAGCCATTCTAATTAAAAGGGAATATGATAAATAAATACAACACATACATATCCTAAAGTGTTCCTATACTGCAATGTTAAAGTTAAAACCTTGAAGGTATTATTATTTCTACTTTTTAAATAAATATTATAGTGTTGCAATGTGTGTGTGTGTGTGTGTGTGTGTGTGTGCGCGCGCGCGCGCACGCGTGCCCAAGCAAAATGCATGTGTGGGCACAATGTCAAGGGCAGCCATCTGCAAGACAGAAAGAGAGCTGTGACCAGAAAGCACATCAGCCAGCACCTTGATCTTGGACTTCTAGGCTCCAGAACTGTGAGAAAATAACATTTCTGCTGTTTAAGTCATCCACAGTATTTTGTTATGGCAGCCTGAGCAGACTAATTCACTGGACATTTGTGTGATGCCCTTCCCCCAAATGAGGACTGTACAAGGGAGGAATTGTGCTTTCAACACCCTAATCTGTTGGTTAACATGAATATTATGTCCACTGATGTGATTCTAACATCCAGAATTCAACATCACCTATGTATTGTCCTACAAAAACTATTTAATTTTTAGTACTTAGGTATAATTTCCAGTTGATGATAATACAGGGAGTAAAAAGAAATCAATTGGCTCCAAGAGGAAGCAGAGACAAAGTGTTTACAGGACATCAGGTTGAGCCTCTTTAACAATCAGTGTTTGTTTGTGTGTGTTTTTTAAACAGTTCTGCTATGTTAACAAAGGTAAAGCTCTTCCTAGATCTTGACAAATTAGATTGAAAGAGTACTTTTAAACACAATTAGGAAAATTTATGTATAGTTTGGGTTTTGCAATCTAAAGGATTATTTATAAAAAATAAAACAAGAATGTTAACAATAGCAAGCTCTGTAAGATCTCATTTTGATTAAGATACCTGTGTATGTGTGTACATAGAAAAATCACTAGACAATTATTTATAAGAAACAGCACTGAAAGGTTGATGGTGATCTCTGGATGGTGAGGCAATGGCTTTTTAATGTGTTTAACTTTTGCTTATCTGTATTATCTCGTTTTCTACTAGAAATGTACAGCTCCCATAATGATAAATGCCATTAGAAAATTAGCTCTTTTAAGACATGCATTCTATCACTAACTGTCAATGACCTCTTTATTTCATTAAAGAATGCAATCCCTAAATAACTGTGTTTCTTTTGACCTTTGATTCTGACATATTCTTTGATGAATTCAACATTTGTATGAATGGTCCTTGTACTACTGGTGCCTCTGAATTCTGTAATCTCCTCTCTTTATTCATTTCACTTTAGCTATAGCCTCTAAGGCTTGGATTCTTGACTTCGTCATTCCTAATAACACCACCACCTCTGAAATTTTGATTCCAATATTTCATTTCTGCATGAAATATATTCCCAAGCAAGTTCCATGCCAAAAAAGTTTCCCTATAATTGAGACCTTCTATTGACCCAGTCTGTCCTTCATATCTTCACACTCCATCAAATCCTTGATTTTTTCTTCTCTAGTTTCAATTCGCTAGGATATCATTGTAACTAACCTCTTAAAAACATCTTTACTTTTGTTGCAATTTTTGGGGTCACACTTATGCATTGAAAACTAATGCCTAAAAAAACAACTATTAGCCAACTTCCCATGTTCAGGAGCAAGTATATGTGGCTAAAGAAAAAGCACTTAACCATGCTTCCCAGTGTTACCTGAAATTCATGACCAAAGTTCTCAAACTGACCCTGAAATCTCTTCTAATTTGGATTACACTTTAATATGTTTACTCTTCTAAACAATAATTTCCCACCTGCTTTATCAAACATCTTATTCTCAGCATATGAGTCTTGTGTGTGTGTGTGTATTTGAGAACATACGTACAATCAGATTGACTTGTCTTAGTATTCCAACATCAAATGTACCAGTTGACCTGCATCTAAGCATTACTCCATCTTTCAGCCTCCTGTGATGGACAAAGTGTCTCTGTGCCCATCAAAGTCTAATTCCTCCAGTGACTTCCTGTGTTGCTTTAAGAATAACATCCAAACTTGTCACCATGAATTCTAGTCCCTACCCAGTCCAGGCTGCCTCTGGCATATTTTAATGTCTAACTCTTCTCACCAGGCTGTAGTCACATCCACATTGCTTTTGTTCCTGCCACATGGCTTTGTGTTTTCTGGTTTTCCAGCTGGAAAGCTCTACCTACAGGTCTTTGCAAGCTTGTTTCCTTCATGGATCATGCAAGACATAGTTCAAATATCACCACCTCAGAGAGGCCTTTCCTAATAGCACAAACATAATTAGCTGCCTCTGGGGTTTTCACTCACATAATTTATGTCCTTCACACTATTTTTTTCCTTTTTCTTTCTTCCTTCCTCCCAATAATTCCTTCCTTCCTTCCTTTTATTGTTCCCCCTTCATTCTTCATTTCCTCCTCATTCTTCTCACTTACCCCACTCATCCATCTCCTCCTCTCTCTCTCCCTCTCTTCCTCCTCCTTCTTTCTTCTTCAATTTCACATCAATTATCAATATAAAAATAGAACCTTTACTGTATTTTCTCTCATTTATAACATAAGCCCTATGACTGTTCTGTTCATGGACCTATTCACCTTGCTTAGAACATCACCTGCCCACCATCTAATAGCCACTCTCTGACATTCAAAATATACTGTAAGTGCATATAGGTTGTACTGAACCTAAGAGTGACTCCATGATTCCCACCCTCTGCTATGA
>NW_006289813.1:10644112-10699914 GCF_000327345.1 Myotis davidii | reverse complement strand
ATTAGTGCAAACATAGCCCATTTAGTTTTATAAGAACTAAGAGTGATGAAGATCAGAGTCGGGAAGGGGATTTTGATATGTCTTTCCATAACTGAACTCTTAAAAGACTACCTATATACTACTCACTGCTGTGTGAGCAAGGCCATCACCTGTACCATCAGTGGAATGAAAAAAACAGGTTTGTTTTTTTTTAACCTGTTTTCATTTATTTTTTTGAAAAGCAACTCTTGATATAACATTGTCATTCACTTATTTACTATTAACTAAAAAACATTAAATGAAATATAAAGAGCATATTTAAAACTAAATTTTAAATTCTGCTTCATAATTTGTTGTGAACAAACAAATGTATCATGCACATACTCATGGACTCTGCTTTGTATGCATAACTCCAAAAGTGATGGGAAGAGATCTTCGAAGTACTCTTACCAAATTCCTCCTTCGAGCCAGGATTCTACCTTTGGAGCACAGTTAATTCCATATCTCAGAACCGAAATGCTGTCTTTGCCTCTGTGACTACTGTTGACGTGATGTATGGAAGTTACCCGGTAGTGAAATGGCATGCTTGTTATTTGATCATCTCCCAAATAAAAGAGAAAATTCAGCCCACAGCTACTCCTGTGATTTCTGGGCTAGACTTGGTTCTGGTGCTTTCCAGAAGACCAAGGCAGGAGAGAATAAGGACTAGGAACTCTCTGCCCATCAAAGGTAACAAGTTAGGCACAGAATTAGATATGAGAGCTTATTCACCTTTGAAACCCCTAAGGAAAATATCCCCTTCATAAAAACCAAATTGACTGTTACCTTTTCTGAATCTGACTTCAGGTAAATGACAACCTTTGGCAATAAGATTTTTTTTTTAACCAAGTATTTCTTTTGGATCTTACTACATTTACTTAATCACTCCTTATTGCATGAGGCTTATGATCAGACTGTCTGATTTATTTTTGTAAACTCTTCAGTATTCAACTTGTGACATGATAGATATAATTTTTTGAGCTCTAACTGGGAAAAACAGAATAGTAGAAAGAAGAAAAAAAGGTGCGTGTGCGGGGGAGGGGCAGACAGGAGGGTAAAAGGAAGAGAAAGAGAGAAAAGGAGAAAAGTGTTGGCGATTGCATAATTGGAATGAGGGTTTTCTGGCATCTTTTTAATACTTAGCAAACCTAAAGCCCAATTACAGTACTGCCTTTTATTAAACTGTTTCTTTTACATGTATCCCTAACTTCACAAAAGTTTGCTTACAGCACTTTGCTTTTATAAAATTTCTACACTGGCACCTGTTTTTTGCTAGCTGAAAAAAAAAATCTGAATAGGATGTTTGCTTTTACAAAAAAAAGCTGAGAGGTGAAAATATCATCCAGGCTTGTTTTGCAGGAGTTCATGTAGCGGCAGCTGACACTGGGAGAAGCAGTGAGGAGGCCCACACATAGTGGCTTCCTGGGAACCACACTCAGCATCTCAGTGTCAAACCACCGTAGCTGTGAACTGTGTCTTGAGCATCTGCGCTTTATCTCTTGTGTATCCATTAGCAAGGTTTATCCTAAGGTGATTGCTTCTTGTCTTCATATCATTTTGATTTAGGAAAACTTTTATAGGAATGCTCTCCTCTCAGAGAGCGGGGGACATTTGTAACCCACTTAACCTCCAGGGAGCCTACATACAATACAATAAAGCACTTCAAAGTGTATGAAGAAATACGAATTTTCTGAACTGAAATTTTTAATACAAATATAAAGATGGGCAAGAAGTAAGTAATGCCTTTTTAATTTTGGCAAATGATAGAATAAAAGAACATTTTTATGAAATCCCTATGTAAATGTTGATGCACATAACAAGATCTGTGATTAATCATCTTTTTAAAAATCATTATTAGGATTAAGTGTTTATTTTTGATAGTTATTAACTTAATTAAGTATAGTTACCATTATTATTGACTATTTAACTTTTTTTTCTCATTTTTATTGTTAGGCCCAAAATTTGGTCTGGAGCCAAGAACAATGTAGTATGAAATTTGATTGGCTCCAGAAGCCACAGAAATCTGTAATAAGGAAGGATTTTCTTACAACCAACAAGCACAGCATTTGATGATGTGCAATATTTTGTGAGTTTAGAGACTTTACATCTCTGGGTTCAATAATCAAGCATGCTTCCTGCAGAATCATGCATTTTAGAGTTTGAGAAGCCAATACCACCTTGAAACTGGCTAATAATACACCAAATGATAATAAGCTGAGTAGAAAATCTTCCATGTAAATTATAATGGGGTCTTTTTTCTCTTCCATTGGTATATATTTGAAAATCTTTAAAAATACCCTAGAAAAAAAATGGATGTTACATTCTTTACCATTTGCTTTAAAAAGGATTTTTCCACTCATTCATCTCCAGAAGGTCATCTTTGAGATGTACAAGCCAGCCCTTCATTAGGTCCTCTCTTGCATTCATATTTAACTTTCTTTCATTCGGTGGCCTTTATTAGCTGAGCTCCTGGAGCTTGTAGCACATTTTAAACAGCAACACTGGGAGGATGTAAATGCAGAATAATGTATCAGGACTCAAATTTGCATGGTCAAATGTCAAAAAAATTAGGCCTTCCCCAGAACCATGTCAAGAGAAATAACATAAATGGGCAAACTCAACAGCAGGCATGCCATTATCACTTAGCCCAAGCTGTCATCACTGCCAGCTAGTGGAAACAGTGGTCATTAGCTGGAACTCTGCCGGGGGATGTTGCAATCTTCCCTTTTCCCTTTTTTAAAAAAGATTTTTATTTTTTCCCCATCATCTGACTGTATTTCACAGAACACCGTGATGCGATGTTACCACCCTGACAGGAAAGTCAAGAGATGGTGGATGGTGCCTTTGGAGTGGGGGCAGCGAAAGGACTAGGGAGCAAAATCCATAATCGTCCACTGTCAGCTAGAGGGTGCAGGCATTGCCTTACCTATCGGATAAATACTCATTAAGAGTAATCACTTTATTTCAGCTCTGTAATGACATTAACAAGCTTGGGATACAGGGAATTACATGAGTCAGAACAAATAATTGAATATTCTACTGTGGAGGGAACACAGCACAAGTCTGCCTTCATGTCATGGCATTTCTGAAGCTAGCACAAGCATGCAATTAGATAATAAGCTTAAACAGCATTAAATTGGCACTGCTTGAACCACCACTGAGAAAAAAGAAGTATTAATTGTCCAACTCTCACCTGCTTGTAATTTCATGCAATGCAAATACAAGTTAGGCTGCCATATTTCTATTTAAATGGACTTATGCCCAGTATTTAAACAAACCAATAGAAATAGAATGTAAAGAGAATCTGAGGAAGAACGCAAGAAAGAAAGTGAAAACAGATTACAAATCCTGTTAATTGCAGGAGGGAGTTCCTCTTTGAAAAAATGAAGGATAAAATTTTAGCTAAATTTTAAAAATTAAGACCACCGTAATGTGAACAAGTGTCATCTATATCTATATATCTATATATATCTATATATATAGATATATAGATATATTAAAAATTCTGACCAACATTTTTCTTTCAAATTTACAATAAAATCTCATGAATATGGGCACTGAGGAGTGACTCGTGCAGCTCAGTACAATTAGCACATTTGAGTCGATAGGCAGGGTGATGATATATGTAGATACATACAGATATAGCTACAGATACAGACATAGATGCATAGATATAGATACACCTATACACATAAACATAGATATGACATAATTAGTGTTGGAACATCTTTAATCATGGAAATATTATGTGAATATACTGGTCTAGCTTTCGAACAGAATGAAATAAATTTGTGCTGTGACAAACAAGAAAAGATGGTTGAAAGCCGATAACGCGAGTCACTTTCTTAACTTGTTTGATTTATTAACAAGCTAAGACCCTGACAGAGGAGGCTGTTGCATTTTTGCCACCTCCATCTCAGCGCCAACCAGACTGTCATTTGGTGTCCTGGATGGCCTTAAGCATGCGTTCCCCTGATGTGATGCATCAAATTACACACACTGTTAGAGAACGCAGAGGAGCAGCCGATAAATATGCTGCCTGCTCTGGCGTCCACGCAGAGAGAATGTGCTTTCCCTTCCAGGGTGTGCTGCCCAGATCAGAATAGATAGTGATGAGATGTGAGAGCCTGGGTTCTCTGGGGAGAGCGATTTGGGAGGTGTCAGTTTATAGTTGGTTCTTAGGACAACCCCAAATCTGTGAAGTTATTCAGACAAGCCAATCAGCACTGGATATTTGATAGGCAAACTCAATAATCATTTATAATCTTGACAGGTTAAGGGTCTCCAAGGCAAACCTTAATATACACAGTGGGTTTGAAAATAAGAGAAAACAAATAAAGAAATCTCTATATTCCCGAGCAAATGTCTTTTCTTTGTCTAGTCCTACAATGGTCCAATCAGAGTTTTTCTTTATCATTTCCATCCTCACAGGACACACAAAACCTATTCAATCTATTTTCTAAGTAGACCACCATCCAACCTTCATCTCAGTCCTTGTCTATAACTCATGTAGGTTTTTGAAAGTTATTTTTTAACGAAGGGAAAGGGAAGGGGAAAGGGAAACTAGATCCCAAACTGGGACACTTTAGAATGTGCCAATAAGATTGAGACCTAAACTAGAAATTGAGTATTTATCATATCTGTCCTATAAAATAACTTGAAATTGTTAGAAGAAAGATTATCTGCTAGCCCATATTTTTAAGAAATGGTATTAAGCATATTGCATTTTTCATGACAGGTGAACAATTTATCTTTAAGAGGATCCAAGGAAAGGACATTCCGCTAGTAGAAAACTGGGACTAAAATTAGTGGTAGCAGAAATATTCCCTCTCTACTTTTTTTGTTCTTTCTCATATTTTCCCTCTCTCCCACGCTCTCTTTCTAATGTTCTCTTTATCTCTGTTATTATCAAATGGTTCTAGTTCCAGTCTATTAATAATGAGACACAGTTACAATAGATCTTAGTTTACATAAAATTCTTACTAATTATACAAAGAATTATATAATTACTTTTTTCAAGAATAATGTATTTATTGAATATTCACTGTCTAGCTATCTATGTGCTGGGCATAGAAGGTGTCTTTAAGTATGTATATTTCCATTGGGTTCATGCATGGTACAATTATGAAATAATGCAAACAAAATGAAGAGTTATATTATATAAAATGTTAATTGAACATGGATTCACCAAAAGGAGCTATTTATGTATTCAGTCAATAAATTTTGATGATTACCTACTGAATGCCAGGCACTGCATTTTGTGTAATACACAAAATATGCCCTCCAGGAGCATATTCACTTGGAGGAGACAACTATGCCCAGTGAGGTGAAGAGTATGGTATTCATTGCAACTTGCAAATAAATTTCTTTGGAAGAAGCATTCTTGTCAAGATGAAAGCAACAAAGTCCTATGGGAGATGTAGCAATCAAATGACATGAGATAATGGGACAGGAAGACAAGTCTAGTTAGGGAGATGGAAAAAAGTCAAGTATCCTCCATGTGACCCTCCCAATGACCATCCCAGTTAACTTCAGACATTAAGCTTGTTACCCACTGGAGAAGAGGAGGTTGGACAGGTTCTGCTATTATTTTTTTATTGACACAGACAGAGCAGTAGCATTCTGCCTAGAGGAGGAAACTTGGAGAGAAAGAAAGGATGACTCCTGTGGCTGACTCTGCAGTGAAACTGTATTTCCACTCAAGCTTGGTTTGATCCTTGTTAGAAATTTTCTGAGTCCTGATCCTGAGAAAGAGGTAAACTGGGATAGACTATCTCATGCAGATAGTTTATGTAAAGCTGAGGGGAGTAAGAGGATTTCTTATCTATATCAGTATATATAAAAGGCTAATACGCAAAGTGTCCCCTCAGGAGTTCCACCAGGAGACCTGGAGTTAGATCACTCGCTATGACGTGCACTGACCAGCAGGGGGCTTCACAGAACGAAGGAAGGCCCCTGCTGGCAGCTGGAAGACTCCAATCAGCCCTGATTGGCAGCCAGGCCTAAGGACTCTATCTGTGCACAAATTCCATGCACTGGGCCTCATAAAATAAGTGGCTTCCAGCTTAGATCTATAAGATAAAGTTCATTAGATGGAGTACCATGTATGACACTGATCTTTTATGTCATTAAAGGAGGTTATCATTTTCCCCCCCAAAGGTGATAAAGATCCATGATTAGTTTAGAGTCAGGTACTGGGAGTATAGAGGTTATGTTGGTTATATTATCATAGTGTAAATATCACAATGAAGAGAGATTAAAAGGAATGAGACCAGAAACAGTAAGAACAGGAAATAAGATATCCTAATATCCACGATTGGGTAATTTGATACCAGTCACTAAAAAAGTGATTGTGAAAGGAGGGAGAGCAGGTTTGGAAGTTTGGAACATGCTAAATTTTAGTTATGTATGGACATCTAATTAGAAAAAAAATCATCCACATACATAGGACAGGATATTGGGTGGACAGCAAAACTCCCCTAAATTACATTCAGTTTCAGAAAATAGCAGAGTTATTCTTCCAAGCTTTTTCCCATTTTTAAAGGAGTGCTTTCAACATTTTGCCGTTACAAATGACTCTGGCTTGCATTATGGTAGACATCTGTAGCAGTTAGAATTAAGTGTGGCTGTGAGTGACAGAAAACGCGAAGTAATAGTGATTTAAATAAGATATAAGTTTAAGTCTTTCACAGAAGAACGAAGTGTGGAGGTGGACATCCAAGATATCCCTGATCACTGGGGAGCAAGATGTGTTCTCGCTCTGTCTGCTCTGTCATCATTAGCAGAGCCTTCATACTGCGAGATGACTGCTTTAACTTTGAACTTCAACCAAGGGGAAAACTGAAATGTGAAGGCGGGTGTGCTAACAGCACAACTTTGGGTTACATGTCCTTGTCCAGAACTTAGACATATGGTCACTCCTGGCTGTGAGGAAGGATGGAACGTAAGATTTTTGTGCCATGTGACCATGTGCCAAGCTACAAACTGGAATGTCTATTGAAGAAAAAGAGAGAGAGTTGATATGAGAGAAAAACCAACAGTCTACTCTTCCTCAGGCTGAGGACATTTTTTATTATGCCTTTATGCTGAGAGATTTTCTGTAAAGTATCAAATAATTTAACAGAATTTAGATATATTTTTAATGAAATCAGAAAAATATCAAAAATATAAAATATTCATCTATAAGTAAATCTTGTCAAAATACCCAATAAGAAAGTAAAATAACACAGCAGTGCTCAGCAAAGTTCCAGAATAGCCACATGGTCTATTGTGAATGTCCTCCAGGTCATGCCTCACCACTCATACTATCAACTTAACCTCTCCACCAATCCTCTCTATTTTTTGTAGCTACTTTCCATAAAATGCACCACATGCTACTCTTTCCATATCTATAGTGTACAGGCAGGTTGCTCCTCAGATAGGAAGCCACATCAGGTCCTGAGTGAGGCTGGCCTTTTCATGTAAATGGCAAGTTTTCTATCAATGTCAGATTAGCAGCAAGGTTGTTTAAACACTGAAACCTTCTGACCAGTTGACAAGACAGGATTCCCATGAAGGTGACATTTCCGAGGCATTCACATCTCTGAGGTTTTGATGTATTAGTTGAACTTTCCCCCGATGGCAAGTGATACAGACACACTTGTCAGTATTTTACAAATAATAAAAAAAGTACCTCTTTGTTCTTGCTTCATACTTTTCTCTTGAAAATTATTCTGTTACCCAATTACCTATTCCAATCTTAGCCTTTAGGAGTTGGGCTAATGGAAGTAGAAACCATCGTGACAATGTGCCTCATGCCATAGAAGGGTGACAGCGCATTGTGCACTTGAAGACCATTGTACACTAGAAACTGCTCTGAGGCAAACAGTGATCCTCTTTCCTGATAAATACCTACAGGAAAAGGTAACCCACGATAATGCAAAAGTTTCCAATTTATTCTTGAGAGCATGGGGGCTCTGGGAGGAGGGGAGATGCTGAAGGCAGAAAGAGAAACACTGTTGTACTTCTAGAAAAAGCCATGGCATCTTGATTTTTTTTTCTTTTCTTCTTTTTTTTTCAGAGACAGAAAAGATGCATGCTTCATCCTTAGGTAGTTTGTAAAACATGCGTCACACATAGTGCACAGTAGGTCCACAGCACATACAAAGAAGAAGTGTATTCCTGGCATCTCATGCAGTTTTCCTTGTCCCTTGATTCACTCACTTTGTAGTGGGAGCAATCCATCTCTATATCTTTTCTTATATCTTTGTTCATGTCTCTATACACCCTACTTTTTATATATAAAATATCTGCTGAAGTGAGTGAAATTAGTGCTTCTTTGCACTTGAAAGAACAGGCACAGCGTAGGTTACTGGTGGAGTGGCCAACTCCTGCCCAATGCCCATCTCCCACTTCTGACCTGTCCTCTGGGCTCCAGCGTTACATGTCCATGGCCTGATGGGTATGTTTTCTTGGATGATTAGCTGTTACATGTTGTCATTTTTTTTCAAACTCCTGGAAACCATGGCTGCATTAATTCTAAGAAAAATAATAATGATAACATTGACAATGACTACTTTCCAAGTTGCACATATTCTCTGTTCTCTTCATTTTATAGCTCCTCTCTTCATTTTTTAGCAATGGCATTTCTAAAAACATGTCCACATGTAAATTAGATGACTGTTATTTTTGAGGGATTAAAGATTATGAGAAGAAAATATCTCTACTGCCTGTCCAAAAGCTGTACTCTCACAAATCTAACCTAATTTAATTCAGGAATCAGATAATGTAATTTCACTTGTGAATTTCTGTTTTGTTTTCAGAGGGTTAACATGCAGATGAGCATTTATACTGAGAGCATCTGAATAACTCCAATATGGAAAGTGGCTAAAAGGCTTCTGGCTGATGCTGCTGGGTTGACTGTGCATGTCAGATGGGTGAGAATTGTGTTTTAAAACCAAAAAGGATAAGTTTTAAATAAGTTATATAATACATGAGTATCTATATACTCCAGTAAAACATAGCAGAGTCTGTTTTAGTTGAATTTTGTATTAAATTGCCAGAATCGAGTTAGTAATTAGTAGAGAAAACATTTACGCTCCCTCATATTTTAGCTTGAGTGATCGTTCAGGCAAATGTTCTGATCCTGCAGTTGAAAGCCACTCTGAATAAATTGTGTTCTGATCAGTATTTGCCTTGAATACCAAGTTTCCTGCCGTAAGTCAACACAAAGTGAAGAATGGAAACTCAAACAAAAAGAGAACACTGATTAACATGGACCTCCATCCCTAAGCCATCTTATTGTTTACGATATTATTTCCCTACTTTTATGTCAGTGTATTGTGAAAGGAAAAGGCTGGATGATTGGTGAATAAACCTTAAAAATGTCAAGTTCAGCTTGTAAAATACTCAGGATAGTCTTGTATATTCAAAGGTGCTATTGTGGATTAGATTATAATTTTAATTTAAGAAAAGTTAGAACATATTTCAGAATTAATGTTATAGTTCCTGTAAGGTTGCAAGACTTTTATTTGCCGATATAAAATACTTTTTATCAATAAATGGTAAGATAAGGAAATGCATCATTGTGATTTTATATCTCATGTGATGGTTACTGGCCCATACTTCAGTGAAGGCCACTGGAAGGAAGCATGGTACCCAAGAGAGAGCAAAACATGCCTAGACTTGAGCAAATTTGCACATACAGAAATATTCCTTTGTGTAAGACACTGCATTTCTTAGTCATAGCTGGTTCTTTTTTTGGACACCAGAGACAAAATGAGACCAATGTAAGATGATTAAATTAGGCTCTAAAGTGATTCTTGAATGTGGACTGGTCTTTTAATTTCCTTCTTCTCATTGAAATGCCAGACCACCTTCTTTGATAGGTTAACATTGGCAGCTGATGTCTCCAATACGTTATGGATTTTCAAATCAAAAGTGATATTTGTTTCTCTCAATCAAATTAACAAGAGAAGACTCTCTCAATGGGGATTTGTTTAATCAAAGTGTCATAACATAAATAATCACAAAATTGATTAACTATAATTGTGGTAATTTTATTAAATTCTGGAAAGTCTGCAAAACATACTGAGTTCCACAGGCTCCATCATCTGTGTCATAGTTGGTTGGCCAAGTTTAAAGTTTAGTTAGTTAAAAATTTTAATTATTAAGCTCATGGAGGCACTTGTGCAAAACTCATACTAATCACTTTTTCTTACTGTTGGTAATTTACTACAATCTAATATTCTAACCTAATACATTAATATTGAGCATGTATTATACTCATAATCTCAATGAGACTCTAGGAGTTATGTGTCACCCAAAGACATGATATATATTAATATATATATGTAGTATATATACAAAATATATATATATATATAGTATATATAGACAAATCTATCTATCTCTCTCTCTATATATATATATATATAGTAGCTGACATTCCCCATTTAGGTAGAGAACAATGAAGTAGAAAAATATGTAGCAATAAAGTCAGCACAAGGTGAAATATGGTGGTTTGGCTAGTAAGGAGACAACTGAAAAGATCAATCAAACAAACTCTTAAAATTCCAAAATTTCTTCTTAAAGATGCTATTTTTTAAATTATCTGCCTCAAAACTGTCCATGGAGTACTTATTGAACCATCTATTGAAGGTTTTTATGGGTGTGGTGGCAGTAGTCTCCATTTGTATCATGTGCCTTTTAATGCATAAACCAGTGCTCTTTTCTAGTCTACTCTTTACCACGATGACTTGTGTTCATTTCCGAAAGGTCATTGTTTTCCACTTTGTTGGTCTGTGTGCTAGAAACTAGCTAGATGGTCACTAATGTCCTGGACCCACAGGCATGCTTTGTTTCCCAGACACCCTTTCAGTCCATTTGGGGCCACAGGACAGTCATTGTGCCAATGGGCTGGGGTGGTTGGTGCTACTTGAGCCTGGCCTGTAACATATCACTCTCTGTCTTCTGATCACATGTTAAAAGAGATATAGTCTGAGATCACAGAGTTTATGATGGGAGGATTCCTGAATGTAGAGCCACTGCATGAAATAGATTACTCAGGAGGTCTGCTCAGTATGCCCAGGTTCTAAATGAGAAGTAAGGCTTTATTTTGTTAAGTTCATTTATTAACTAGAGGCCCAGTGCACGACATTCGTGCACTTGGTGGGGGGGATCGTGGGGAGTTACAGAGCCCTCGGGCCTGTAGTGGGCCTAAGCCATCAGTCAGACATCCTTAGCGCTGCTGCAGAGGCAGGAGAGGCTCCTGCCACCTACGCTATGCTCACCAGCCGTGAGCTTGGCTCAGGGCTTCTGGCTGAGCTCCTCTCCAGGGATGATGGGATCCATAGAGCAATGCCAGGTGTGCTCAGGGTTGTTTCTGTTTGCTTGCTTGTTTGTTGATTGTTCAGTATGTGTAGTCCCTCCAGTGTTGGCCCAGAATTCCGAAGAGTAATGGCTTCTCTAACATTTCACTCACTTGGTTAGAAAAAACATATTGAAGATAGTTAAAAACAAACAAAAAAAAAACCCACACCAAATCAACAAACGACAAGTGCTGGAGAGGATGTGGAAAAAAAGGAACACTTGTGCACTGCTGATGGGAATGCAGACTGGTGCAGCCACTATGGAAGACAGTATGGAGTTTTCTCAAAAAACTACAAATGGAACTCCCATTTGACCTTGTGATCCCACTTCTAGGAATATATCACAAGAAACAGAAACACCAATTATAAACTTATGAACAAAAATAGATACGGAGGCAGAGCTGCCTCGAACAGACTGTCAAACTACAGCAGGAAGGCTGGGGAGGGTGGGGGGGCACGGAGGGGGTAAGAGATCAACCGAAGGACTTGTACGCATCCATATAAGCATAACCAATGGACACAAGACACTGGGGGGTAGGGGAGGCCAGGGGATTGTCAAGGGTGGGGAAGAAAAAAAGAGAGAGATATGTAATACTCTTTGAAATACTTTAAGCAATTAAAAAAAACCAAAAAACACCAGCATAAAACAAACAAACAAACACTGAACTGACCTGTGATGGGTTCCTCTTGCAAAAATGTTTCTGCTTAGTCTTGAACCTTATGGTTCATTCCAACATACAAACCCTTCATGCTGGGTGACACAATAAACGTACAACCTGAGGTTCAAAATTTGTTCAGGTTAAAGGGATATTTGATTGAGAGGAAAAGTAATCTATGGCCTCTCTGATGCACAAAACCATCTTCCATTCAAGCTCAGGGCAAAGACTACTGATGTTTGATATAGATGGAAGTTTTTGGATTTTTGTGCATAACACAATTATTTGGCATGACCAACTTGTTTTAGATCTCCCCACCTTAAATTACATTGTGTTAAGCCTTGTTCCTACATCTCCCCCTACAATTTTATTAATAAATTCCCTTAGACAGATGTAGAGACACATTGACACATTACTATAGTAAAAAATAACTCATATTAAATAATATTTAACTAATAATAGAACCTATGTTTTCATTTTAGGTTAACTGACATTGCAAATTCTCTTTTTCCAAAAAATAACTTTACTATTTTGTAAAATAAATTCTATGTTCAAATAATTTATTGCTTGGAAATCTGAAAAATAAACTAGATAGGAACTGAGCTGTCTCAGTGAAGTTTTGCAGAGGGCCTTGGGAAATTGCAGTGTGAATACCCCTGACCTACGGTGATCCATCACTCAAAAACAGCTAAAGAAATCCAAGGCCACTGAGCAGGGCTTGCAGAAGGTAGATCTTCAATCAGGATCAAATGTTAATACTTCTTGATTGCAAATTGACTGTTCCCATCTCATACTAAACCTATAGACAGAGGGGTCACTTCTAGTTTTATACTAATCATTATAATCATGAATGATGTTTTAACCTGTTGGGATCACATCATCTGGCCAAACATGCTTCTACTTGTGTAAATGCACTGATGAACTCTCTAGCATCAGGGTTTCTCTATCATAAACTCATGTATAATTCTCTACATGTGTCTTGCTACCAAAAGTTAAAGCTATTATTCCATCAAGTCATGTGATAAAACTGAGCTGAAAGTGAATATTTGAATCTACCACAGGGGGATTATGCAGTCTTCACACAGTTCTTAACCAAAACAGTGTAGGTTACAGGAGCTAATGGCACTGTATGTGGTCCACAGTTGCATATGCATATTGTCCAATAACACTCAGAATTGTATCAACAAAGCAATGCAGCATCTATAGCCATTCACACTCGCCCCATTGTCTGGCATTCACTCGGTGGCTCCCTGTCAATCTCCAGCTCTGCCTTCCCTCAGTGCAGTGTATCTGTATTCCATATGCAAATACTCCAGTGAATGGTTTTCCTGTTTTGTAAGCTAGACTGCACCTGTAACATGTGGGATTGAGTTAAAAATGACAAGCAGACAAGCACAGGCACATTATCTTGACAAACTCAGCCTCCAAAAATTACCCCGAGCCTGAATTATTAAAATAACAAGGAATATTTCACTCAACTGTGCAGAAATGATCCTAATTGTCCACTTTAGCTAAATCCTTTCAGTCTCTGAGATCGGTCAATTTACATCGGTGGCTTGCAAATTCCTCAACTCCCATTAGAGAAAAGCCCAGCAGCAGCCCAATGCACCCTCATTTATTTTAATAACCTGCCAAGCAGACATGAAAATGTTAAAGTTGGAAGGCTATAACATGACAGGATCCTGACTTGTCAGAGCCACATTATAATCGAGTTAAAATACTTTCTTTCTCTCTTTAATGTCTTCTCAGGTAAGTGGGGAACTAATTGTCAAATTACTAATTTTGTTGGCATTAATATCAATACTAAGACAAGAGGAGCGTGAACTGTTGAGCGAGAGGTTTTTCTTCTACACCTTCTGCTGCTGATGGGGAAATTACCCTGGAATCAAGTAAGGAATTAAATTTGTATAATCCACTTGCTATTTGCTGCTAACCCACTCCTGCAAGCACTACTTGCTGACACTGGAAGCTGAATGGAATGCATCAGCATTATCTTACCTGTTTGCAGTTCTTGGGGTGCAGGGTTATCATAATGATAATGAATAATGAATCGATATTAAGAATTTACTCTGTGTTACAGTTTATTTAAGGAAACAATCCAGCCTGAGTGTGAATATGCACAAGGACTTGCTATTTAACATCCTTATATGTGAGGAACTTTCCATCTCCTCATAGATTCTGTGACCCAAAATTTTGATTCGTGCCTGTTGTCCTGGAAAAATTATCATCCCGATTACTTGGAAAAGAATCCTATTTTGATAATAAATTATATGATTATACTAATTACAGATAACAAATCTTAAAATGTGGGTTACTCACATGGTGTTACTTAAAACATGCTTTTTGAATACTTGGTGTAGCGTGTTTACATATGGGGAAGACAGGGTAGAGGGATGGGGTTTGTTTAGCAAGAGGGTGAAATGGTGGAAGTGGCCAGAAGTCAGACTGTAACCACTCTCCTTCGAGATCCAAAGTTAAGGAAAATGGTTTTCAAGCCTTGGGTCCAAGGTGCTGTTCAACTGTTGGGTTTTGCTCCAGGAAAAAGGTAGTTCCCCAGCTATGGAAGCCCTGTCAACTTTCCAACCAGTTTTTATAATGGTTAGAAAGAGGGAAGGGAAGAAAGAAAACATGATAAACAAAAGGTGTGATTGATTTTTACAGTCATGAAATTCACAGAGCACCCCTCTGAATCTCCAGGGGGAGCAAATTGTGAACTCTGCTTGTTTGGTGACTGTTGCTTTTCATCACGGCAATTTCCTTAGTTCATAAAGGGAAGCCTTTGATTTCCACTATCAGCATCTACATTTGGCAAAGTGAGGGATGCAGCAGCTTATGGAATATGGAAAATGCAAAGAACTGGCTTCACTAATTTATCATATTTCCATATTTCCTATAGTGTATTTATTTTTACTTTTTTAAATTTTAACTTAACATCAATCAAAGCCATTTTAGGTCACAGCATTTTGCTATTTTTCTCTTGAAAGAACCTAACTATTTGTCTGGATGCTTTTAAAGAATAAAATCAAATGAAGTTTTTCTTTATGAAAAATTTTTCCCACACCTGTTTTTTTAAAATTAAACTTTTGGAATTCAGATAATTTAAGTTTATGTTGAGCCTTAATTTTTACATTCACTGGTGCAATTAGCAGCTTAGTTGTTCCAGGTGAGCTTAGACACCTGGGTCAGGTATAAAACAATTAACTGCTTTGCTATGAGTATGCTCCATGTCTCCATTACAGATAACAAAACCATTGCTTTTCTCCTCCTTACCTCCTAAACTGAAAAATCAGAAAGCACAACATTTTCTCCATGAAGATATTTGTATGTCAAGGAACCCAGTGGAAACTTGTGACATGGGGAGTCTGTGGGTCATGAATGTCTTACAGGGAATAGAAATCCAAAAGGACATGAGTACCTATAGGAGAAGGTTAACTGACAATCCCAGACGAGGTCAATGAGAGGAAAGGAAACCAGTACTGCAGTTTTGAACATGTAGCACTGTCACTGCTTTTTATGGGCCCTAAATCTCAAACCCCAAGGTGGAGCTGCTCAGTGATCTTACCAAATGCCTGTTGTACCCATAGGTTGAGCTGTGGCACCCAGCCTTCCTGTTAGGATTGGGGAGGCTTGGCATTTCCTTTTCTGGAGCGTTTACTCAGGTTCACCTGTGTGATATGAACGCTCTGTCCTGAGGATGAAGAAGGCCTTTTCAACTAGTTTAAATATGTTGTCCATCTCCCATGCTGAGGAGGCATGAAGTTCAGTGAATCATTTACTGGAGGAAGTGTTCTTCTTCCTGCCTTTTCAGACAACTGAACAAATTGTGGTGATTTTCATCAATTTCAGACTTCATCCTCGTGCTCTTTTTGCTTTTAATTGGATGCCACTGAGGCCCACAGGCTAAACATTTTTCTACCCGCACCTCCTCATTGGCTGTTATAAGTGACTATAATTTCCACTGGGCATCCCTGCCTCGGTCACCCAGCCTCTCATGTGCTACCTTAAAAATCCAACTTGATCCTCCATGAGTCCTTATTCATTAATAACATTTTCACACCAAGCCAGAAATTCAATTGTTTGAATCAATGTGGCTTCTGACCTGCCTCATAACCCGTCTCTTTTCTTTTCCTATTGTCACTTTCTATTTCTTATGAGCCTCACATTGGTCCAATTTTCAAAATGGAAAACATTATTGTCTTATTTATATCTTGCCTAAAATAATTAAAGAGTTCTCTGTTATGTGCATCAGTAACTTTACAATGAGGTCATAGAAGTATTGATTCTTCCATGCACTATCTTGATGGATAAGAGACTCAAGAAACATCTAGAATCTAGATACTGATAGAAAGGGTCCTAACTTCAAATCTGCTACATGGTTTAGAGTGCGATTTCATAGAATTTAGATATACAAAGGCCCCATTGATTAAACAAAAAATAGTATTTTCCATGAATTATGCTGGCACAATGGGACATCCAGAGAAAAAAAAAGAATGTAAATGTAGACCTACACCTTCAAAGAAACTAACCAAATTGGATTATAGACTTAGATTTGTAATGCAAAACTATAAAAGATAAAATAGAAAAAATCTAGATGACTTCGGTTATGGTATTGGATTTTTAGATACAACATAAAGGTCATGATCTAGAAAAGAAATAATTGATAAGCTGGATTTATTAAAATAAAAACAATAATTTATTTTATTTATTATGAGATCAAGAGAATGGAAAGACAAGCCACAGAGCAGAAAAAAAATATTTGCAAAAGGCACATCTGACAAAATGAAGGAGGAAGTGAATTGATAAACTTGATGGTAGAGGTGAGCTTGCTCACTCCTGGGAGTAGTCCCTGTTTAGGTTTCTCTGGGAAGATTGTTTCAGAGGGAGATGCTGGTGAAAATGGAGACACTATCTCTAAAATTGCATCCAAAAGGATGTTTGATGGAACCATGTCTGTGTGGACCCAGGACCTGAGGACAGCAGGTTGGATGAACTATCCAGTTTTCAATCATATCTCTGATAGTAAGAAGAAAAAGATGAAAATTTATGCTGATCTTCTTCTTCCCTTAAAAATGTGACTGTGACATGTCCAGCAACCCAGGTTTAGGGATGACACATCTCTACTCCATGCTCATTTTCTCTTTCTTTTGCTTACTGTTTCTTTCTCTCTGTCAGGCCTATTAGACAGTAAGTGCTGAAGCTGGGTTGTGAAATTGCTTCTATGCAATTACTCAGCTTTCCTTTAACTACATATGTAGTGAAAGTACTATGGCAAGTTGTGATGTATAAAATTGATCATTTCATGCGATTGCCTTCAGGAGAAGCATCACAACTTTGCTAAGCCATCACCATCTGCAAATCTTGTATTTATTCAGCAAATCTTTCCTGAACACTGTTCCAAATGCTAAGAATCTGAAACAGAAAAGACACACATTTCCTTCCCCCCTTAGGATTTATTCTTAAGTAAAGTGGACTTTTATATAACATCCAAAGTTAGATCAAAATTCATTCAAATTAAGACTTATACTTCCACCCAAGGGGGAGTAAGAGAGATTGGGTTTACCTTCTCTTAAAACAACACAATATGGACAAAGTATCTAAAACTTTGTGCCTTTTTCAAGATATTGGACAGCAGGCTACAGATAATTTGATTCCTGAAAGCTGCAAAACAAAGTGAGTCCTATAACTGGCCCAATGACTGCTTTTAAGGGGTTTCCAGACCACAGTATAGGGAAGGGTATAGGGCAGGAGGAACGTGGTAGACTCATTGAGTTGAGCAGACAGGCCTACAAATGTAGCAAAACCAAGACAGATAGAATTTGGATGTCAGAATCCTGGAGAGGTAAAAGATTCCAGAAAGAGAACTTTGTCAATTTTAAAATGGTTACTTATCAGGATGTGTGTGTGAAGAATATGCGCAAGGATAGAAAAATAACCACGTGGAAGATTTAGAAGGAAAAATGTCAGACACCCATGCAGGGTGAGTAACAGTACCTGTTGCCACAGATGGACCATAGAATTTCATATTTCAGAGGGCAGCAACCTGAGCACCCAGAGAAGTGTTGCCTTTATAGGGGAGAAAAATTAGCCCTACACTTAGTACTGCTCTGGTACATACATATAACCCAGTACATCCCTACAAATATTGAAAGCAAGACCTGAAAGATTCAAATGGTTTACAAGAAATTTGCGTTCATCTTAGGAAAAATGAAATTTAAAAAATTATAAAATACAAAAATATCTAGCACCTAAACAATGTAAGAGTGAGTGATGGATGGTGAGCACCCAGAATTTCACTGTTGGAGGTTACAGATGAGCAAAGAAGGTGGCTAGATGGAATAGAACTGAGGGCATCAGAGTGAACTCATAGCTTAATTAGATACAGCTGTTACATATACAAATTTATTGTAAGCACAGGTCACCAAACACAATTATGTATCCTCCCTCTTTTAGTTAAGAGAGTATAGAAATAATACCTATTCTAATAAGGGCTCTAGTGATTCCATCTGGGGCCCATTCACATAATCATGATAATCTTTCCAACACAATATTATTTACTCAATCACATTACCAAAGTTCCTTTTGCTATACAAATCACTTTCACAAGTTCTAGGGGTTAGGTTGTGGCTATCTTTGGGAGACTATAAAAACCTCCTATAATGACCTTGGAGCATCATGTAGCAAGAGAAAAATAATTACTAAAGCATAAATGATGTGGGTGTGTCATAAGGACACAGGAGCCAGGAGCCAACATTTAGAGCTTCTTGTGGGCAAATCTGTGATATTTAGAAAAATAAAGTAGCATTGTATTATACTAGTAAACCAGATTATAAAAGAAATATCTAGAGGTCAATATTGGTATACATAAATGATTAAATCTATCTATCTATATAAAAAGCCAGTGGCCAGAAAACCATAACAACTGGAATGACCGGTGGCTATGACACCCACTGTGGCCAGCGAACTGGCCCAATATGGGGGTGCAGCCAGCTTGCCAACCTCCCACAGCCCCTTCCCCCAGCTGGCCCCTCCCCTGATCGGCCTCTCCCACCCCAATTGAGGGTGGGGTGGCTGTCCAACTCCCCCAGGGCCCTTCCCCCCCGCCAGCCCTGCCCTTGATCGCCCCCCACCCCAGTAGGGGGCGAGGGCAGCTGGCCAACCTCTTACAGCCCCTCTTCCCACCTGGCCCCACCCAAAATTGCATCCCCCCACTCCAATCAGGGGCAGGGCTGGACGGCCAACCACCCATGGCCCCTCCCTCAGGCCACTGGTCCCTGATTGGCCCCTCCCACCCCATTCAGGGGCAAGGTCAGCTGGCCCACCACCCACAACCCCTCCCCATGGCTGGCTCCACAACCTATCAGCCCTCACCACCCTGATTGGCCTGCAGCCCCTTCCCCCAGACAGCCCTGCTCCTGATCAGCCCCCCTACCACTTGGGAGTGGGGCTGGCTGGCCCACTGCCCACAGCCCTTCCTCATGGCTGGTCCCACCCCCAATCGGCACCCCCTCTCCAATCAGGGGCAAGGCCCGTCAGTCAATTACCCACAGCTCCTCCCCGCAGCCGGCCTGGCCCTGATCAGGCCCCAATCAGGGCAGACCCACTGGCCAACCTCCTGCCATCGCCTCCTTCCAACAGGCCCAGCCCCAATCCGCGGACCCCACCCATGCACAAATTTGTGCACTGGGCTTCATGTGACTGTCCAAACATCCGACCTGTAGCTATGATGTGCCATGACCACCAGGGGGCAGATGCTCAATGCAGGAGCTGCTGAGCTGTGGTGATTTGGCAGCTGTGGTTCTCGGGTAACACACCTAGAACCAGAGAGGAGGGAGCCCGATCCTGGGGTGCATCACCTGAGAACTGCCCTCTCACAATCCAGGACCCTTTGGGAGATGTTGAAGAGCTGGGTTTGGCCCGATCCTTGCAGGCCAAGCCAAGGGACCCCACCTGTGCATGAATCTGTGCACCAAGCCTCTAGTAAGTGTATAAATAATTGAAAGAGACTTCCAAATAATTTATATATTTACTCTAACCTGACTCTTAAGTATGGGCTGTGATAATAACTTTACAGTGGATAAAGCTGACAAGAACTAAATCCATGGGATGGTCATTATTAATGTCAACAGTTATAAGTCATATTAATAGTACACACCCTTGGTAAGGTGTGATGATACTGACACTTTACTTTTCTGGTTTTTCTCCTATGACTCAAGTGAAGAAAAATCAGTTAAATTCTATTTGAGGTACATTATACAAAATACTTGACCTGTATTTCTCAAAACTGTCAAGAACATAAAAAACAGGAATGTCTGACAAACTGTCAGAGTCAAGAGGGACCTATGAAGACATGATAACTTGATGATTAAATACAACATGGGATCCTGAATGAAATTCTGAAAGAGTAAAACATGGAGATTAGGTAAAAACCAAAGAAATCTGAATAAAGCATGGATTCGAGTTAATAATCACATATCACTATTTGTTCATTAATTGCAAAAACTGCACTATAACAATATAACATAATAAAATGGAAAACTTATGTGGGCATATGGAAATTCATTGTACTATCTTCACAATGATAAATTTAAAACATTACTATAGGTCTATTTAATGAAGCTATAAAAAGAACCTAAATCAAGCTTCTGAAGAACCAAACTACATTGTGTGAGACAAAGGTACCCTGAGTAGAATAAATATCAGATTTAATATTGTAGAATAAAAGATAAGTAAACTCCAAGAGAGAGTAATAAAAACTTAAGCACGTGGAGAAAAGAGAATAATAAAGAATGAAGAGAATCAGCGATGTGTGGGACAACGCCAGGTGGCTTGGTATAAATGTAATTTGCATCCTCAAAGGTAAGAGAGAAATGAAAGGAGAAAATATAGAAACTGTAATAGCTAATGTTCTTTTTTTAAAATTGGATGCAAACTATAAATCAACAAATTCAAAAGTCACAGTGAATATCAAGTGCAAGAGAAATGAGAAACTCTATACCAAAGCACATCATAATCAAATTGCTCCAAACCAGTGATAAAGAGAAAAATCTTACAGGCAGCCTGAGGTGGGAGGGGATGTTACACACATAGCCACAAAGAAAAATGAGAGCAAATTCCTCATCAGATGCAATGCAAGTAAGAAGACAGTGAAGCTCAAACTCTAAAGTGCTAAGAGAGAAAAAAAAAAAAGACATTATATAAAAAGTGAGAATACAGACATTTTCAAGCATTCAGGTGATGAAAGGCTTCAATGCCTGTGAAGGTACACTATAAGAAATGTTAAAAGAAGTCCTTCAGGCAGAAAATATTGTGATAGCTGGTAAAAGGAAAACTTATACAAAGGAATGAAGAACCCTGGAAATCATTACTACATGAGTAAGTCTATGAGATTTTAAATAATTAACGTAATTGATTCTTTAAATAAGAAATATAATGTTGAGAGTATTTCTGACGTATGTAAAATTAAATGTGTGACAAAAATAACATGAGGACAAGTAGAATAGAAATTGAAGCATGTTTAATGTTGCATTCCACACAAATTCATATAGTATTACTTGAAGACAGAGCATTATAAGTTTAAAATGTAAATTGTGAATCACTAAATAAGGTAACCACTAAAATAAGAAAAATAAAGTGTTATTGCTATTAAGTGAAAAAAAGATATGTGGACCCATAAATCACATATCATAAGCCAAGATTTAGAAAAAATATAATAAAGAAAATATGGAGCAAGTAGAAAGCAAACAGTAGATAGTAGACTTAAACGTAACCGTACGACTAATCATATTAAGAATAAATGGTGTAAATGTCCTAGAAAATAGCATGGATTGCAATATTGTTAAAAAAAAGCAAGATTCAAATATTTGCAGTCTGCAAGACAAAGACTTTAAATAAATAAAAAGACACATGTAGTTAACCAAAGAACTTATATGCATGCATATAAGCATAACCAATAGACACAGACACTAGGGAGATGAGGGCATGTGCTGGGGGTTGGTGGTGGACAGCGGGGAGGTCAATGGGAGGAAAAGGAGGCATATGTAATACTTTCAACAATAAAATAAAAGACGCACAGAGTTTAAAAGTAAGAAAAGGAGAAATGTATTCCATGTTAACACTATTTTTACAAAGCTCTTCTGAAACAATGTCAATTTCTAATAAAAGTAAATAAAAATTTTAAAAAATCATAATGGCAAAGAGGTCAATTCTTCAAAAATAATACATAAAAATTTTAAATGTTTATTCACCTAATAACAGAGCATCTTAAAATATGAAGTGTGAGGGCAGGGTCTAATGCAGCTTAACTCCTCCTCAGTGTTTCAAGAACAAACTTTTGCTGGGTACAAGAAGTTCTGGCAAGTTTAAAAATCACATTGCGTGCAAAAACTTAGAGCACAGTCAGTACACCCTGCTCCCTCAGCATTAGGTACACATACATGTTTTTGGTAAGTGCTTAGCCATATCGATTGGCCTCAGGCATGTCCCCGGCTCTTTGTATTTTAGATCTCACTGAGCAAAGGGTTGGGTCCTTTTACTGCAGCATGAAGAGAGGTATGTGCAGACATATTGCCAGCATAGACTGCAGAATGAATCTGCTTGCCATGGGGACCAACATATTGCAAAGGGGGACCTTGTGTACTCTTGTTTCTTTCTTGCATAAGTAAACTCTGTAGCACTTGTGATCCATGCGTGTGTTCTCTGTTCTCCATGACTTTTTGTTATTTACATGACTTTTGGCCTCAGTCACACTCACCTTATATTATATTCAGCAGTACAGCCTGACCACTTACTGAAATATAAAGTAACAATTTAAAGAACATCCAGGAGAAATACCAGGTACATAATTTTCTTGTGATGCTTCAATACACTTTCCCAACAATTGATAAAACAAATAGATAGAAAATTAGTAAATACATAGATGATTTGAAATGCACTATCAACTAACTTGGCTAATTCACATTTTGAGAACACTCCATCCAACAACCATAGAATACACATTATTTTCAATTGGGCACAGAAGGCCCTCCATGACAAATAAGATGCCATAATTGTCAATGAAGAAATTTGATGGAATCTATAAAAAATGATAGAACTAATTAGTGAATTTATAAAAGTAATCATATACAAGAAAAATATAAAAAAACAAATTATATTTCTATATTATAGTCACAAGACATCAGAAATTATTTAAAAATTAAAATATGAAATACTTAGGAATAAGACTTATAGGATATTTATAAATCCTGTATACTAAAAACTATAAAATATAGTGAGATAAATACAAAAGACTTAAGTAGAGAAAGAGTATGTCTTGCTCATAAATTTGGAAGACCTATGATATTTTTAATATTGTTAAAAATGGTATGAGTCCTATTAAAATGTCAATTCTCCCACAATAATCTATAGATTCAATGTGATTCCAACCAGTAATCCAGCACCCAATGTTGTATTTTTGAATGTTAGAATTGAGAAATGGATTCTAACATTCAATTACAAATTAGTTAAAGCAACTTTGAAATAGAAAAAGTAAGGATACACCCCACCTACATCCAATACCTATTGCAATGTTACAGCCATTAAGACGATGTTATGTTGGTGTAAATATAAATTCAGGGGAACAGAATGGAGGATTCAGACATGAGACCACACGTATATTGATGACTGATTTTTTAGGTGAGGCGTATAGTTGATCCCATGAAGAAAGATAATGTCTCAACAAATGATACTGAAACTATTGAATGTTCTTGTGAGGTAAATTGTGTCTTCCCCAAAGTTTGTATGTTGATGTTCTAACTCCTGGTACCTTGGAATGTGACTGCATTTGGAGATAGGACCTTTAAATATATATTGAAGGTAAAATGAGGTCATATGGGTGGGCCTCAAGTCCCATGAGTACTGCTGCTGTGAGAGGAGACTAGGAAATAGACAGCACAGACCAGAGGACCATGTGAGGACACAGAGAGGAGACGGACATCTGCAGGCCAGGGAGAGAGGCCTCAGAAGAAAGCAACTCTGCTGACACTTTGATCTTGGACTTCCCAGCCTCCAGAACTGTGAGAATACAAATTTCTGTTGTTTAAGGCACTCAGTCTGTGGTATTTTACTTTAGTAGCCCTAGCAAACTAATACAGCGATTAATAAACAAAAATTAAAAACAAAAACATCTTTTAATTCATACCTCATGCCACATAAAATAATTCAAAAGAAATGAGAGATTTAAAAGTAAAACTATAAAATGTACAGCAGAAAACACAGGGGAAAAATGCTTGTTATCTTGAGCTAAAATAATCTTTTAAAGATGTGATATCAAATACCTTTATATAGGATGACATGCTATATCAAGACATCTGAATTTAGAGGTAATGGTCTTGGTATAAATGCATAGCATTTTATTGTATACTAATGTCCAGCAATTAAGCAATATTTCACTTAGGAGATATTATTTGTTTAAAGTAATTTTGCATTTTACAATTATTCACATAATTGAGACAATGTTTTTTAAATTTTTCAATGGGAGCAAATTATGTGATCAATGGAAGTGGTAAAATATAACATTTTAAGTTCTATGGAAGCAACTTAAGGTCTTTCTGAAGGTATATTATCTCTGGAAATTTTTAACTTCAATTTCAATGCTAAGTGTATAAATAAACATACATTTTATACTTATATTACAGAAAATTTAGAGACTTATTCAAGACATGATATTGAAAATAGGCAATCTTTTCAATAAAGTACCTATTATCAAATACTGCTATGCTACACTATGTATAGCATATGTATTTAGCATACATATAACATTGTGTCTGGACTATAGTATACTGTTTATAAACATTATAGAGCAATAAGTAAGCAATGGCTTAGTATTAAAGAATGTGTGGCTTTTAAATATTTATAGTGTAAATAAAGAGGAATAATTTTTATTCATCCCAATGTGTAGAAAGGGAATATTGCTACAACCACTTACATTTCACTTACAATCAGTTGACAGGTTATTTCGAATAAAAATAAATATTTCTCCAAACAGAAAATAAAATAAATACTCATCAAAGTGCTTAATAGATTTAAAAAAAATGGATATGGCAACATGAATGCATTCTAATCACTCTCCAATATGAGTAAATAAATGATGCTTTAATTAGGGGGCAGTTGCCTTTGGGCTCCTCCCTTCTGTTAACTTCACCTGTCAGCAGTAATGCCATGTAAATGAGCAAGGCTGAGCCTTTTTCCTTGCATCTTTGCTAATCCTCTCCCATTCTTCTAATCATGCTACACAGAAGCCAATATCTATTTTCATCAGGCAGATAGAATCTCTTAAGGAATTAAAGTGGGTTTTCCACTTAGTTCTAAGGTGGGCAAGGACAGGGCTGTGATCTGGGGCTTTAGGGATTTCTCATTATGCACTGGAGCTGGCTGGATCGAAGAACTGAGTTCTGGCTACTGGATTTTTAATCCTCTTGTGGTTAGGGTTAGGACTTCCAGTTATTTAAGATCTTTGATTACTCAGCACTTGGCTTTTGATTGAGTGAACTTCTGAAGACACACAGGACTGTGATTTCAAGTTAGCAGTTTTAAAGTAACTACTGGCAAAAATAGATTGGAAAAGCCCTGTGATTAAGCTACACCATCCCCTTTTTAATTGACTTTCTGAAGCTATCTGGTGCTTAACTCTCCACATGCCCAAAGAAAAAGAAAGAAATCGGAGTGAGAGAATTTGATGTTTTTCCCCCGAGAGGAAAAAGATTCGAGAAAATTTGCAGGGCTCCTGGTAACAGTGAGACTTTAGTCAACAGTAGAGATTGATATAGAGAGGATTTAATATGAAAGAGATAAAGCAGATTTTCACCCGTGGGTAGAAATTCCCTCTGTTGATGACTTAAGTCTTCAGGGGAAAAACAGAAACAAAGCCACCATAATAATGTTGTCTGGAGAGAGCGAGAGTAGGTACCTATTTGGAATAAAATATATTATGAAGAGAAAAGCTTTTGTCCTGGTTAACATAATTCAGACAAAATAACCTTAAATGTCTCTCCCTATGTAACATGAAGAAGTAATGAGCTCTGGTCTCTTTTGCCTGGTCCTAGAAGGAAGTGACTTGTAAAGTCTGATTTTCCTCAGACTTTGATATAATAGACAACGCTGAGGGAAGCAGAATCAGTGAAAATAAGAGCTCTCCACTTCTGGACACAGATTGCTGAAGAGGCAGAGCAGGAGTCCTAATTGGTCTCAGTGAGTCTTTATGGTCCTTGTCACATCCTGTGATCTTCCCTCCTCCCTTTCTTCTTGCTCTTTCCTATTTAGGAAATATGTACCCGGTGCATCCAAACGACAGTGCATCATAACCAGCCACAGCTCCTGTTCTGTGAGTCACCCGTCCTGAGTAGGCGGGTGACCAATCTGATGAAGGTCTTTCCAGAAAAGGGGGTACTAAGAGGTTTGGGGTAAATTTATCTTTTCCTTTTTTAATTCATTTCCGATAATGACACTTTTTTTTTTTGCCTTTTGGTAAAGCCGGGGGTAAGCAGCATACAATTTCTTAAAAGCTCTCTAGTAGACTAAGGGGAATAGAAACTGGATGCCTTTTTATTTTTTGTGTCATCTCATAATAAATACCTGTAACAACTAAGAAGCTAAGGAGGCAAATGAAGCCCTGGTTATGGTCAGAAAGCAAAGGGGCTGAGGCGGAAAGTGGCTGGAAATAAAATCTAGAAAGCTGGACATCCGTATTCTCTAAGGGGCACATTTTGAATTCATTGGACATAAATTCTTGGTACCAAAAATTGATGAACTCTTAGCTCTATAACATAAATGTTGTTGTGTGCAACATAGCATTTGACGTTTTACTTCTGAGGTTCTGAGGAGATGTAGAATAAAAGAAGTCCCACTTTCAGAAATGGTAGATTATTTCATGTGGGACAACCCTTCCACGCATAGCAATGGTAAGCTCTGCGCAATATGCATAACAACTGTCTGAAGGGACTGGATAGTGATGAAAATCAGGGAGAAACTGCCGTGGAGGTGACACATGAAAG
The DNA here is from genome assembly GCF_000327345.1 of Myotis davidii. Taxonomy (NCBI): domain Eukaryota; kingdom Metazoa; phylum Chordata; class Mammalia; order Chiroptera; family Vespertilionidae; genus Myotis; species Myotis davidii. The sequence goes on along the minus strand of NW_006289813.1, from coordinate 10,672,866 downwards.
AAACAATTGATTGTGGGTTAAATTTTAACTTTTAATAGCTGTTTACCCAAGGATCACATTCAGCTAGGAAACCTTAAAGAAAAGCTAGAAAGTTGATGGAGACTGGCAATAATGTTAGCTTGAAAAATCAAACAACAAAGTTCAGGGCTAATACAGCCAGAGGCAAACGATGAGAGATATCCCCAAATGGAAAGAACTGCAAAAGGTGTGTTTCAGATCTTCACATAAAATGTATCCCAAATGTATCTAACTTCTGAGCTACACGTGTGAAGTGCGACCCAAGCAGCTCTGCTAAGTTTAAAAGAACTGAGCAGAGACAATAGTCACTAACAATGCCGGGAGGCGGAGCTTTACATTTGCTCTCTGTCACCTTAAATGTTTGCTAATAATACAAAACAGTGCTATCAGAGGAATATAACATAATCCATATTGCATGGTAGATAATATAATGTTACAATGTCTGTGATAAAATTAAAAACAGTAGACATGCAAAAAATAAAATATGATTTACATCCACACAGTGTATAACTCCAAGATGACTCCAGTATTGGAATTAGCCAATACTTTCAATGTAGCTAAGGTAACTATTATCAAATGCGTAAAATAAAATATGGTCAAATAAATAAAAAATCATGTGATGTCAGCAGAGAAATAGGAGCCATAATGTAGAATCAAACAGAAATGCATAAATTGAATAATAAGAGTATTTGAAGTTTAAAAATGAACACTAGATAAGTCTCGTAGCAGCATAAAGACTCCAGAAGAAAATAGTAAAACTGAAGTTATAGAAATAGAAATTATCCAATTTTAAGAGCATAGATTATACAAACTAAAAAAAAAAGAATAGAGCCTCAGTGCTCCTGGGGGCAATGCCAGAGGTCTAACATACAAGCAATAGGAATCCTGAGGAATAAGAGAGAATGGAGCAGAACGTATGTTTGAAGACATAAAAGCCGACAGTTTCAGTTATGAAAATGTGTAGCAAGCCTTTGAAACAACAAGTTCCCAAGTTGGGGTGAGTTGCCTTACAATCATGAGTAAAAAGCATGCCATCAGCCTTTTATCAGAGACAGAAACCTATTGTCTTCCTTGACAACCTATTGTCCTCCTTGACGCCTGCATCTGTGGCAAGGGCAGATCTCCTGGGCTCCAGTCATTTGTCTATCTATCTAACTATCTATCTATCTATCTATCTATCTATCTATCTATCTATTAGTATGCAGGTGTGTGTGTGTGTGTGTGTGTACATGGGGGTGCATGTGCATGTGTTTGAAAGTCTGGAGCAGTGAATGCCCAGAAAGGCAGATATATAGAATATAAGTTTGAGAAAGTAATTTAGTGATTGGGGCCCTGATCATGGGAAAATTGAGTCTTGCCAATAAGTTTGAATGTCATCCTAATTGCAATGTGAAATATTGACAAATTTTATGAAGATAATGCCAATTAAACATAACTTTTTTATTTATTTTTTTTTATTTATTTATTTTTTTTAATATATTTTATTGATTTTTTACAGATTGGAAGGGAGAGAGATAGAGAGTTAGAAACATCGATGAGAGAGAAACATCGATTAGCTGCCTCCTGCACACACCCCACTGGGGATGTGCCCGCAACCCAGGTACATGCCCTTGACCGGAATCGAACCTGGGACCTTTCAGTACACAGGCCGACGCTCTATCCACTGAGCCAAACCGGTTTCGGCTAAACATAACTTTTTTAGAACAAAAACATTTCTGGTAGCATTTTAGAAGATGAGTTAAAGTGTGGGGGATTTCTAGGAAGGATAGCAGTAAAGGGATATAGGAATCATATTGGTAAGACATTCTGATCAATGGAAATGAAAGGAGACACATTTCAAGAGGGTTTTGAATTAAAACAGAGTGAAAACCAGATTTCTGAGGTGAGTACTAGAAGCAAAGACATCTAGAAGTCATGGGTACCAGATGCTAGTTTTGGGCAGAGTAGAAGTTTATGGGAAATGACAGATGGGAGAAGATGAGATCTGGTGGGGCACTGATTTTGAGGAGTCTGGGAGGCATTTAAATGGAGCTGTGCAATAGGCAGCCAGGACGGTGAGCCTGGGGCTCGGCCTTGGTCCCAGGGTTCTGTGTTACTAATTTTATTTGAAAGGAAGTCTCTAGTGACTCCACCTAAATATAGATATAATCACTCGAACACAGCCTATTGCCAGATAAAATTACTGAAAATAGGTACAGGTTTAAAGGCATTTGAAGGGAATTTCAAGGGCACCTCAAGGAAAGGCAGAATAATAGGAACCCTGAATTATCCTGAGAAAGATCAGAGACATTCAGAAAAGATGAAGAAAGCTCAGTCTGCCTAGGTAAAGTGTAGGAAGAACAGGAATCTGTGAATTCTGAGTTTGGAATGTCAGGAGACCTTAGCTTTGAATGATGAAAATAGCTGTACAAATTTGTATTGTGTGGCAATCTGGGAGAAGTCACATTCTGTCCTGATGTGCCAGTTACAGCACAGTGGCCATGAGTTATTTCCAAACCTCGAATCATTCATTCTACATAAAATGGTACTAGAACACCCCTGTCTTGGGGTCTTTCTTCAACTCAGAAATGATTGGATTCAATCAATGAGCAAATGTCTTTTTGTGTCTTTTGAGATTTACAGCCATGCTGTCCTAATCATTTAATCCACCAATATCTAGGGCCAACTGAAAAATGAACGGTAACAGCTTCATCCCAAAGCTGAATATCCTTTGCACAGGCTGACTCTGGGGGATGGATGGGCATGTGGTGGATTTCTACGTAGGTTACCTATAGGGGCTGATTGGAATAATCTTAGTGAGATATTCTGATCAATGGAAATGAAAAAGAAGAGACTTAATCACTTCAGCTCTCAACATCTTCTGACAGTGATTAAAGGTTATGTGGTTGGTGATTGTAAAGTCACCAGAGTGGAAGAGGGCATTAGGCCTGCTCCCGGGTGGCAGTAATCTCCTAGCTCTTGATAACTAAAGTTCCTCACACTGGTAGGGATTTTGAGGATAGTATACCACAGAGCACGATCAAACTGTCCCCTCCTTATTTTATGCCCTCCAAGTTAATAAGGATGTTTCTCTGGCTTTGGTGATGTTCACTTATGCTCTGCTCAATGGATTCTGTGATAAAGAAAGCACTTCTGAAGCCTCAGTTTTAGGCCAGCTATAAATATCTTTCTCGGTAGACACCGTTAACTGATTAAAAAATAACTTTCTAAATGCATCTGCACTTTTCTTTATTTAAAAAGAATACTGAACTTTTAAGTTTTATTTTGGTGCTCTCTATTTTCCCCACAATAAACGAATTCTCCTTATCTCTGTCCTAGAAAAAAAAATCACTAATTGGAACACCTTTGATTTACTTGCTTGTACTCTCCATTCTTTGTGTACTAAAAACATTTTTGCAAGGGCTGCTCTATTCTTGGGGACAAATTGATTCACAAATAGAATTTGGTGGAAATATGCAGTGGGAGAGAATGAGCCAGAGGGAAATCAAAGTAGGAGATAAGAGAATCAGCAAATTAGAAGCGAGTCAAAAATAAATCTGGTATAGATACGCTTTAATTAGGGGAGTCAATGTCTTCTGGTAGGTTTACTAAAGTCCTTTATGATTTTTATTATAAAACCAAAGATGCATCTGGAAAAATGGGGTCTTTATAACATGTAATACAGTGCTCAGTTAGGAATTTTCCCTGAAAATGTTCTCATCTTTCACTGGCCAATGTATTTTCCTCTCCATTTTACTACCATCCTGTTAGTTATCACTAGGCAGGACTACTGGAACCAATTTATACATTTTCTCACTCTTTTCCTCACAAATATACACCCCAACCCACCCATTTTCTCCACCTCATTATCAGTATTATTTTCTTAATGAAATTGCCATAACCCTGACCTTAAAAATGAAGTAAATTTAAATATCAAAAATTCTGTGAATGAGGATAAAGTTCATAATCTCCTTTAAAGTTTGGCATGTTTCTCTGCAGTGGTTCTCAACCTTCTGGCACTTTAAATACAATTCCTCATGTTGTGACCCAACCATAAAATTATTTTCATTGCTACTTCATAATTGTAATGTTGCTACTGTTATGAATTGTAATGTAAATATCTGATATGCAGGATTGTCTTAGGCAACCCCTGTGAAAGTGTCATTTGACCGCCAAAGGGGTCGAGACCCACAGGTTGAGAACTGCTGCTCTAAGGTAATTAATGTGTCCTTTTTTTTTTTCTTTGCAGCATCATACTCAGAAAACAAATATTTTTGAATGAATAAAGGGCATCCATATCTTCACCAACTGTGATTAATCTTTCCTCCTTCCTTTCTCCCCTCAGCTTTATTCATTCATTCAGTCATTAGTCTCTCCTAGAGCATTAACCATATACTTTACAGCATTGTGGGTAATGGAAACTCAGATAAAACTGATAATTAACCCTCTGACCTCAAGTAAACTCCAAGCTAATGGGACAAACCCCAGGACAACTAAGGGGAATTTTTATAAGTCCCAGGTGGAGAACGGTTCACCTGGATTGCCATGGAGATACCCCACAGATGATGTAGGAGCCCTTATCCCAGAGTGGAAAGAAAGATGCAGATGCACTGGCCTCTGTGTAGAGAACAAATAAGGATAAGGTAGCATGTGCCAGGCAGGGGTGCACTTGAGGCCCAGGACACATTGGGTGATCCCAAGGGGAAGTCTGAGCTGTGCTTTGAGGAATGGGAATGGAGAGGGGTGAGGTTGCAGAGATGGGGTGGGGGTCAGAGCATGAAAGGCAGTTGCAGGTCATATATAAGATACCTCTGATGGGTAGGGAGAGGGTATAATGTCCTCTTGTTTGACTAAATTGCATTCAACAAATGGTCTCAGGTAAGATTATAAATGGTGGCTGGTTGCAAAGATCATCAGGAGTTCCTGGCAGCTTCTAGAAGATTACTTTTAGACAGCCCAGACTTCAGTTACTATAATTCATGGAGTAGCTACTGTTACCCAGACAACTGCTGTTCCCATTTTGAGGAGAAGTGTTTCTTAAGGAATGTTTCATCAGCCTCCCCCTGCACCAGTCCACACGTCAAGGACAAGCCACTCTGCCCACTCTTCTTTGTGGCAATTCTGCCCAGCTACATCCATCCTTCCCACTCTAATCCTATCATATCCCACAATAAAGGCAGAAAGAAGACAGGGGAGAGGAGCAGGAAATGACTAAAAGCATATAATGCATATATTAGAAACACAAGACATATTTAGGTCTAAAAAGACATGTATGCTAGCTTGTGAAAAGCCCACGTGATTACGGTTTTTAAAAGTCAGCGACAAAATTTTGACATCAATGTGAATTCTACAGAAAAGCAATGCCAAGATTAGACAAAGCTATGACTTACTACAGTCACTTAGAGAAGTTTTAAATTCGCAATATTTTTTTAATTGTTGAGAATACAAATAATCTATCAGTTAATATACAGGGTGACTAATGAGAGTCATTCACTTCTTAGGTGATTTGAGGTTTGAGTGTAGGCTGATGCCTCAGTATAGGGGCCTATGGCGGTGTCCTCTTGGTATTATTTTCTCATACCAAATGATCATTGTCCCCAAATAAATATTGTGATGAGTCTCAAATAGTGCAATTTAACAAATATGTATTAAGCAACAGCTCTGTGATACAATTTATGGAGTGTGCCTTTTCCCAAAGTCTTTTTATTCTCTAGGCTTTGTTTTCCTCGCAAGCATTTTTTTGTAATAAGCAAACAAAAATACTCATTGCAAAGTAAATGGATTAATAGACATATGAGATTTTTAATTTTGAGTTTAGTATTATTAGTGATTAAGATCTTTCAGAATTTGATGATGAGACTTACTGGATTATAAATGTGTGCTGTGGGGTAAAAGGGTGTATATCTAGCTCCCCAATCTTATCTAGTACATGACCCAAAAATGCCAGATTTAAGAGAGCAATCCAGTCTACTTTTGATGAGACATTAATGAAGCGATGTCTGCTTTTATTAAATATTATACATTATTCATAAACCATCCATTCTGGAAACTAAAATATAGACATTTTCATATTATAAGCATCAATACTACATGAGATTAGCCTGGGGGTCACCTAGAGGGACCGTAGGGACCAACACAATCCCAGAACAATTTGTGAACAATTGCTCTAAATGACACCCATTGGTGGATTTACAATAGTTTCTTTTTTGGGGAAAATACATCTATTTTTTAAAAAGTTTAATATCTCTTTGCTCTTCTGGCCTACAAAACAGAACTTTAAAAACATAACAAATGTGTTAAATAAAAACAATGATTTTTACTTTTCCAAAATAAACATGATTTTACTCAGAACCCTACATGAACAACAGTGCAAAATTATTTTGACATAAGAATAAACTTTATTTTTTCAATTTCCTACTAAGGGGAAATACATTTTAGATATGGCTTTTTTCTTGTGTACATCAATAATATCATACCAAAAATATATTCACTGTCCCATGAATAAAAGGACCATATGAAACAACTCTAAAATACTGTAGGTGCCCTTCTCTGAATGGCAAAGGCAGACTTAAGTGCTGTTCTTTGATTAATACGAAAAGTTATTCTGGTGATTTTTATAGCAGCCTGTAAGAATAAAAAAATTTTAATTTAACAGACTATAACTATTTGACCTTTGTACTACTCAACTAAGATTGTTTTTCAGACAAATTTCATGTGTTTTAAATAAAAAAATACAATGAATATACTATTCTAATCCATACATAGTATATGACCTTAACTTTTCTCACTATTATGGATTAAATCCTGTTTGCCCAAATCCATATGTTAAAGTTCTAAACCAGGGGTGGGCAAACTTTTTGACTCGAGGGCCACAATGGGTTCTTAAACTAGACCGGAGGGCCGGAACAAAAGCATGGATGGAGTGTTTGTGTGAACTAATATAAATTCAAAGTAAACATCATTACATAAAAGGGTACGGTCTTTTTTTTTCAATAGTTTTATTCATTTCAAACAGGCCGGATCTGGCCCGTGGGCCGTAGTTTGCCCACGGCTGTAACCCTAGGACTTAGAATGTGACTTCCTTTGGAGATGGAGATTTTATAAAGAGAATCAGGTTCAAAGAGGTCATTAGAAAAGGCCCTAATACAATGACTTATGTCCTTAATAAAAAGGGGATGTTTTTAGGGGAAACAGACTTGCATATAGGGAGAACACCATGTAAACATGAAGGTAGAGGTTGGGGTGATGCTTCTTCAAGACACAGATTGGCAGTAAACCTCCAGAATCTAGAAGAGAGGTTGGGAGCAGGTTTTCCTCACATTCTCAGAAGGAACCAATGTAGCTGACCTTTTGATCTTGGACTTCTGGCCTCCACTACTGCGAGAGAATGCATTTCTGTTACTTAGGCCTGCTAATCTATGGTGTCTTGCTGCTGAAGCCTGGACAAACAAATACACTCCCTGTAACAGTTGACCAACAGATGTCCGTTTCACCTCTCCACAGAGCATCCACGGTCCTCATCTTTTGAACCTGTGCATGGTTCGAGGGTAGGCATAGTGTCCTACATCCTTCTTTAGCTCTAGCACCTCAGCAAATATCTACGGAGTGCGATGAATTGCAGAGGTTCACTCTGTGCTGCACACGATCACATGCTGTTGTCAACCTTGTACACAGATAATGTTAACTAAAATAATATAAAATAGGAAAACATTAACAGTTAAGACTTGGCTCAAGGACCAGTGTGCTTGGGCTCAGATGTAAGCTCTGCTACAGCTGGTTGACCTGGGAGAACTCTTGTTATCAGTTGAAGGGTGAAACAGTATAACTTACCTCATTTGGGAGATTAAATGAAATAACTCAGAAAAAGCCACTACTTACAAGAGCCTGGCAAGTGCGAAGCATTAACAGTGAGCTGATGGTATTATTACTGTTGCTGCTGTTTCTCCCCACTAGTGTAGCCTCCAAACTGCACCATTTCAATGGGTCCATGACAATCCTCTGCTGAAATCCGTTTAATAACTGCCTGTCTTGGGGTTGCCTGAGTCCTCAGTATCGTGCTGTCTTTATATGCCCTTTCAGGAAGAGTCAGTAGCCATTAACATAGATGTCTTGCAGCACAGGTCTGCTTATAGTCACTATTTGTCCTGGGCCTGTGTCCTGTCATCATACCTAAATGGCTGGAGGAAACTACAACTCAGAGAAATTGATATCCTCCAGGAGAGTTCCTTCCTGGAGGGGTCCGGAGGGGCTCAGTTGGAGACCCCAGCGCCGGATGCCATACTGACCCAAAGCAGCAGCTGAGAGCAGGGGGATGTGGCAGCCATGAATGAAGTCCTGTTCCATTCTTTTTAGAATTCACCTCAACCTAAGGTTTGATTCAGAAGAGAAACTCCCCATATGACCTTTCTCCCCAGAGATAGTGTAGCTGAGCTTCAGCCTAAGGAAAATAAATGTTAGTAAACATTTCTTTCTAAACACCAGCTGGGAAGAATCCACAGGGTCATGGCACACAATTACACCTTGGCCTATTTAATGGGGTTATCAGAATGGTAGTTATAATTAAACTAGAGGCCTGGTGCACAAAAATTTGTGCCCTCAGGGGGAAGGGGGGCTCCCTCAGCCCGGCCTGTGCACTCTCACAGTCTGGGACCCCTCAGGGATGACCACCTGCTGGCTTAGGCCCGCTCCCCGAGGGATTGGGCCTAAGATGGCAATAAGACATCCCTCTGGCAGCCCAGGAGCCCTCGGGGGATGTCCACTTGCCAGCGGGGAGCAGGCCTAAACTGCAGTCGGACATCCTTAGCGCTGCTGAGGAGGCAGGAGAGGCTCCCACCACCACCGCTCTACTGGCAGCCATCAGCCTTGCTTGTGGCTGAGCAGATCTTCTCCCATGTGAGAGGGACCTGACTACCAGAGGGCAGCTCCTGCATTGAGCATCTGCCCCCTAGTCGTCAGTGTGTGTCATAGTGACCAGTCATTCCCATCTTTCTGCTCTTAGGGTCAGTTTTCATATTACCCTTTTATTATACAGGATAGAGGCCTGGTGCACGGGTGGGGGCCAGCTGGTTTGCCCTGAAGGGTTTCCCGGATCAGGGTGGGGGTCCCGCTTGGGTGCTTAGCCAGCCTGGATGAGGGGATGATGGCTGTTTGCAGCTGGTCACCCCCCCCTTCAGGGTGGGGGTCCCACTGGGGTGCCTGGCCAGTCTGGGTGAGGGGCTGAGGGCCGTTTTCAGGCTGGCAGGTGATTGAAGCTCCCAATCTCTCCTTTTTTTCTTTCTTTTTTAATTCTGGGATTTATTTACCTTCTATGGCTGTCACTGGAGCTGAGAGCCGGCTTTAGCTCTGAGGCCAGCTCCAGCTTGAGACCTCGGCTGCTGAAAGCAGGTATCTGGGTTTGTTTGGGTTCTATAATTGTAACACTGTTGCGGTCCTGCTTGCTCCAGCTCTGACGGCTGAAAGCAGGTTTCTGGGGTTTGTTTAGCTTCTATATTTGCAACATTGTTTCTTAGCCTGCAGCTCAGAGGCCGGCAGCGGCAGGCAGGGAACCTTGGCTTCCTCCATCACTGGAGCAAGCAAGCCTCCTGTTCGCTTCAGCTGCCTGGCTGCCGGCTGCCATCTTGGTTGGCAGTTAATTTGCATATCTCGCTGATTAGCCAATAGGAAGGGTAGCAAAGTTACAGTTAATTACCATGTTTCTCTATTATTAGATAGGATATTTATGAGCATGTTGATCAGATACCTAAGAATCACATATGAAGCACACTTTCTGTTTTTGTTGATATTCCTCATCTCTCCTTTTCCCTTTCACTCCATTCATTCCTCCCTCCCTCCTCTTCTTCTACCAAACCCACATCTCCATAACCTGCCTAGTATAACTATTCTACTGTGACCTTCCCTTTCTCCCCGGGGTTCCTTTGTCTCACTCACTCATTAGGGTTTCTCAATAAAGCAATCAATTTTCTTATACAAATTTAATCCTCAGGCTGGACCTCATCCTCTAAAGGACTTTCAATTTGGTGCAGAACTCAAAATTTAAACTATTTAATGGATGAAGAACACATTTCATGACATTTTGCACTAATTTCGATGTTGCAGGTGCCCAGTAAAGCTGGGGTGGATGATAACTGCAGCAGCCAGGGAGACAGACATTCAGCCAGGTTGAAGGAGAACTGTGAGCAGCCAGGAGCAGATGAGATAAGAGGAGGAAACAGGAGGAGGGCATCCTCACTGTGACCAGGTTGGCAGTATTAAGAACTGCAGAGGGATGGCTGAGGTGAGACCATGTTTGGAGGAAGCCTGAAAGACGCTGGTTTTTAATTGCATGCATAGTTAAATGTACTCACCAAGATTGTATATTTACATCTTAGTTTAACAGATATTAAACGAGTGGTTTGCTGTTTTAGCAACACCTGCTTTTGGAAGAACATGGGCAGGTGTATGAATTTTTCATTCTGAAGCTTACATTCTGACCTAGAGAGCACAGTGGGGGCTCAGGTTAACAGCACACATATCCAAAAGGGAACAAATTCGTTCATTGGCAGCCAAGAGCTCTGGTCTAATTGTCAAAATCAGCCTTTTATCAAATCAGTGGGAATTAAGAGGGGGAAAAAGCTTATTTAATATCATTATGGATAAGATGAACTTGATTGCATATTCCCAATGTAATAATTTTAATCAGTCATAATTCTTTTTAGGCATCAACATCTTTCTTTTTTGATTCATGATTAACACTTACAAAGTAAAATGAAGGTGTGCTTCCCTTCTCATTGGACTACATGGCATGGGTGTTGAAGATGGGGACATGTGAGAGAAGCTGAATATATTTACCTCCTAAATGAGATTCAGAGTTAGGAGACCATAATGAAAATATTTAGGAACTGCCAATAATCTGGAGATCACCACCAGGTTCCCATCCTGTAGCTTGGGGGTTATTAACTGAACCCACCCCAAGTTTCCATCACATCAGTGGGAGATTATTAAATATGCAGCTGTCACACCAAAATGTCTCTTGTCCTATTTCTGCAACTTAGCTGACTATCTAATGCCAATCATTGTGGTTGGACTAACTCTACAATGTTGGGGAGACCAGCTAGTTTATTTAGCTCAGGAGTTCCATATAACGAAAGTAACACTGAAATTATTAAACTGAACGAAGGCATTCATTTGTGTTTTCTGCCATTTGAACAATGACAGATTTGAACAACCTGATTTCTCAGAGTGGCATGGCTGAGACCCTACAACCTGCTGTACAAAAATGGTGTAAGTGCTGGGTCATATGGTAACAAATTTATGCTTTGATATTTAAGTCACAACACATATTTAAAGCTATAATTCTCAGTCTCCTTTATTTAATTCTCTGAAGGGAAAAATGCAGTATGCAGATTCAGACTCGGCTATAACTCTGAAATTCATTGGCATGAACAAATATTTGACATTCCCAAGAAAGAGAGTGAATCCGAGAGATTATGCTGTTAAGCTACAGCTGGATTGCTATTTGTCTGCAATTTTAAGTCCTGGCTGTTAAAATTAATTACATTCAAGGAGAGTTTATCAGAATGAAATTCTCAGACGTGATATTTTTAGTCTCTGGAATTAAAGTGGCACCAGGAGCCAATAGATCACAGGGAAAACAGCCAGGCTTGCCGTTTCCAGTTCCTTAAACAGACTTATTCTGATTGTAACAAAAACACCCATAAATCTATGCACATATATATTGATCTTGGCTTCCTCTTAAAAATGACTCTGTCCTAGTAAGTTGGCATATTTCATAAACAAACCAACAAATTATTGATCCATCATATACTCTAAAAGTCCTATGAAGAATCTAGGTTGCTTTTAAGTTCATACTGCACCTAAGGGAATGAGGAACTCTGAAATGAAAAATAGATATTTTAAAAGAAGCACAGAAGATATATAGCTGTCTCCTTCACTCCTTTCTTACCTCCTATTGTGATTCAATCTGTGTGTGCCACGTCCCACATTGTATCTACTGATGCGGCCATTCCTTCCAAGAGGCTTCAGTAATTAAGTGACTATATTTAATAATTGCTTGCTGAAAAAGCCTGTCTACATATTCCTTTGCTTGAACAAAGGATGTGTAAATTAGTATATGTGTAGGGTATGTTCTATTAGAGTCTCACTGTAAAATTAGATTAAAAATTGTTTCTATTCACTTAGTTTAAAAAGAATATTACTGTGAAATAGTTTATTCATAAAATTAAATTGGTAACTGACCCATTAATCATTGTACTGAATCAAAGAGGTGCCTAATATAATATTGTTCACCAGATGTGTTTTTTGCATGAGTAAGGCATGCTCTTTTATAGACTCAGGACACCAAGACATCATCAATTACATTGATCCTAAAGATTGCAATTAATATGTGGAGAGTGATTTGGTTCTAGCTAAAAGCTGTAACTGTGTAAGGTATAGGTTAGTATTATGAATTACATTATGTAAGACGACTAAAAAGATCTCACCTCACCTTTGAGCATAAGTGAAAGGAAGAAAAGAAATAAACAGCATGTGTCAGGGTGCTCATGAGAGCCTGGGGAGGGGTGGGCAGGTCTTAGTTTCCTGTGGTCAGGGTAGGAAGTTTTGGGAGAGAGATATCTGAGCTAAGTCTTCAAGAATGTGAAAGAGTCAGCTATACAGATAACATGGGTAGAGAGTTCCAGGAAAAGAGGACCATGGGCACAGCCTGGGTTGGGAACATGTGAATAAGGTCAAGGCCAGCAGGAGGCCAACCTGGGTGAAGGAGAAAGCAGTAGGAGAGAAGTCAGAATGGAGGGCTGCACTGAGGGCCTTCCTGTGGCACAATGAGGGGCATTTTAAGGACATCAACATCCGCAGTGGAGAGTTTGTCTGCTGAGAGTCATTAATAAAGGCAGAAGACCATATGGGAAGCTATTTTAGACACCAGATGCAGGTAATCAGGCCTCACACCTTGGGGAGAGTTCTAGGGTGGTGAGTGGGGTCAAATTCTGCAGGTCATTGAGACAACAAGAATTCCTCACCCACTGGCTGTGTGATGCCAGATAAAGAGAAGAGTGGAGGATGCCATCAAGCGTTCCAGTCTGAGCAGCCTGGAGCCATAAACTTGGCATGTCAATGAAATGGCTTGTAAAAAGAAATACACCCTCCCTCAGTTAAACATAATTAAAATACATATTTCAAAACATCTTAAGAATAACTCTTTCTGACCCTTCCTAGATTTGGCTATATGAAAGAATAATGAATATAGTTAAGGGGACATAATCTCAATGGTATTAACCTCGTGAAGATAAGAAGTAAGGAAGCCCAGTATGTATTAGGGTTGCATAAACATTTTTTTTCCTCACCTTTTTGTAAACAGCTCAACTATCTCAACTGTGGAATTCTCCAGTATCTTGCTGCTAGGACCCTATTAATACTTACTCTTATGAAATCTTGGTTTAAAGTTTTAGATTGAAGTTACCAGACAGACTTTTCAGCTATTGGAATAGTTCCAGATGGCTCCAAATGCAATTCATTAGTATTATCAAGTTATTTGCTTCCATTACCACTAATAATGTGATCACAATTATGTGATCTGGATGTTTATTCAATTTACTTTTCAAAACAAGAGATTTTAAAAAATGTCTTTTTTTTTTTTTTTTTTGCTTTCAAGCCTACTAACTTGTTAAATAATACTGTTATATTTAGGCTTTCAGGAATTTTTCTTCAAGGCAACTACACATCCAAGTTTCCTATGTGATTACTTTATGTGATAAATGTGGATTTCAAGCATAAGTATCTTATTATTTGCCACATTTACACTTTCTCTTACATTTGGAGAAATATGTTAGCAATTTGACAAGCATTGGAGCGTTATTCAGTTTTTAAATTTTCAATAAAAGCTCACAGACCTGATGTTGCAGATCTTACTGGGGGTGATAAAATGCTACCTGGGAGCTCTTTTCCTCACCCTGTGTGTGCATGTCTGGGTGCCCAACCTGCCCTGAGAGGGACTTGGTCATAATTGTCAGCTCCCTTTACACGGAAACCTCACTATCAGCTAATGGTGAGACAGAGTGTTAACAATCATTAAAGCCTGTGTCATTACAGTGGATCTGGAGACCTAGAAAACAGGAGGAAAGTGGATTACTTCAATTTTCAAGAAGTCTAATATTGCCTGTTAGAGAAAATCCATGGGAAACAAACAGGGCAAGTGACCAGGTAAGGGGCTGATACATTTGTAAAATGAAAATTGTCTTTATGAGCAGAGTCTGGAACAATAGAATTCATTTTTCCCCTTTCATTAATGTTGAATGAAACAGGCAAGAGCCTCTTCGGAATTCTTCTGTTTCCTGCTACCACAAACACCCGAGAATCTGACAGCATGTGGTGACCCATATTTCATTCTTTAAAGGTCATACTTTTTTTGAAAACTTGGATACAGACAATGGCTACAAAAACCTTAGCAAAAATTTCACATTCAGTGTTGCACTTTGAAAGGTCAATACCAAAACTCACACGTGTCTTTTTGCAGAAGTACTTACCCATAGTGGTCAACGTACAGAGAAAATTAAGTTGTCTGGGACACTGGGGAGTTCTGATAATGATGTCTAAGGTGAGTTCTGTTTGGCATGGTCAATATTTTCACCAACTTTAAGCTTCTTATTATTTTCCTAGCCCACACTAGCATGGTTTTCACCGCACATCACTCTTTAGGGTAAGTTTTCTTCTGTAAGAAAAATCTCACCCAGCCCTGGGGATTGGCTGTGAATGCTCGTTTCAGTCACCATACTGTAATTTATGTTCCCTGGTCCCACTCCACTTATTTCCCTCTGTAAGACATTGCCAGGTCTTGCTATATTAGCTTGGGTTTCAGAGCCAAAAAAGAAGGTTAAATCTTGCCATTTGTGTGCTGCTCTCTCCAAGGAGAAAGTTCCTCACAGCAAGAAAGAATAAAACTCTTTAAGATCCCTCTCTACTTCTGGACAAGGACAGATTAATTGAGTATGATGCCGAGTTAGAGGTTGAAATAACACTGAAACAATCTCAGAGGCTCCCCAAGACTGACCTCAATGTGCAATTTTTGTTTTCCCTGCTGAGCGCAGCCTTAAAAGCAAGTTTTTTTTTCTTTTCTTTTATGATGAATATTGTCAGGTTCTGCTTCTTTCTAGCCTTTTGACTCATCTGTACTTTCAGTCAGGCACCAAAAACAAACAAACAAACAAACAACAACAACAACAACACACACACATTCTTTCTCTTGTTCTTTAACACATTTTTTTCACCAGTATTTTTACCTGTTTTTAACAGAGGTACATTAAGACTTGTTTCTTTGCTTATCTCAGAAGTCATACCTATGTTTGATGGTGCAAAGGATAAAGAAATGCTATGCCTTGAAACCTTAACATGGATTTTAAACTGAAAAAAACTAGGAATGTAAGTGGGAAGAAGATGATCACAGTAGTCTTTCATCTGTTACTGGTGTGCTTGTTTTCACCATGAGATGGGATTTTGGGAGCCTGTCCATTATCTGTTGCAAATGTAGAAGGAAAGCACAGCTTAAGATCAGTATTTCAGATGTTGGTTCTTAAGCACCTGGTCTAAAGCAAAGCCTTGAACAGTGGCCACGTAGGGAGTGCATCTGATTCATCAAACAGTCATGCCATACTTCACTGTGCATGTGATGGAACCTGTAAATTAGAATAACATTCTTCCCTGAATCTTTCTTCACAGTGTCTAGTATATGCAATGTTTGGCATTAGGATTATAACTAAATTAAACATTACGTCCATCTGGGTCAGGTACCCTTCCTTAATATCTAAAAAAAGGATCTTTACTCTTAGCTCATTGTAAGAATAATAAAACAAAGTCCTGAAATGAGTTCAGATTTTGCAATTGATTGCAATCAACTTATTATATATACAAATGCCTAGAAACCATAGGAAAATGCAGGAAGTTCCCAACCTCATCTCACTTGAGCAGTGTTATTTCGAGTCCTTATGTGAGAAATTAAGTCACACTTTTTCCATTAGAATATATGATGCCAGGTCTTGCTATATTAGCTTGGGCTTCAGAGTCAAAAAGAAGCAAACAAACAAAACAAACTTAATTACAAATTGTGTAAAAAATATAATATCTTTCTGCATAAATTTAAATAAATAAGCAAGAATAAAGGTGATGTTTGGAACAGTTAAGCATTTAAAATGTGAGGATGCTTTAAGAAGAGCTATATGTATTTTCTTTGTCACTAAACAATTGCAAAATTGTTTTTGAAATCAACACATAAATAAATTCTTAAAGTCATATTTTAGCAAACTATAAACATTATAACTTTCTTGGCCAGAAAAGGGGAGGCTAGTTCAAGAAATATTTGATTTTTCCAAGACTCTGGAGTTGAAGTCATATCATATTATTTATTTATCCTCGACTCAGTGATTTCACCTTTATTGTTATTCAGGCTTTAACACAGTTCATGTTTTAATTAGAAACATCTTCTATAACAAAACAAATTTAGAAAATACTTCTTCAAACTTTTGAAAAGACTAAAGATTTCCACCCCCAGAAAAATGACCAGACCTTTCCTTTCCAAAGGAGAGCTTTCAGGAGGATTTCTATGAGCCCTGAAGGGTTCACATCATTATCTGCCCCCAAACTTCTTCCAAGTAGTCTCCTATGCCAAAAAGTTTGCACATGGAAGACTGCAGGGCCTTTTGAATGGAGGTGTTTGCCTTATTCATACATTTAGAGATACTTCACATTCTCAGTTCATTCATGGCGTCTTGCCTGTTCAATAGTTTATAAAATCATTTTTCTCTTGTTCTTGTTGCCTAGACTTTCAATCAAACACTTAAGACATCCTCTGGGATGTTTCATTTCTCAGCAAAATGTCTTCAAAAGATGGTGGTTTAAAGTCCTAGCTTTGTTGAAGGTAACTATTTATACAGCATTAAAAGCACTGCTTTGGGGATTTTTGGCAGGCCCTCATCCACAATGTGTGTGGATGCAGAAGGCAGAGTGGCTGTGGGATAGGAGGCATCTTTTCTTGTCAAAGCAACAGAACCAAGTGTCTGTCAGGGCACACCAATGCTTCTCCCCCTGGGTTTCCAGTGGCATGACTTTCATTAACTTGATATTTTGCCTCACAAAATAACTTTTCTTACTTTATACAATATTAATGTGTTTGAACTTTTCAAAATGTAAGAATTTGTCTTTGATGCCATTTGAGTTCTTCTAACAAATGAAAAGCAGGAGTTGGTCCACTAAACCTATGAGTCTTTTCTCTCTGTCGTAACCTGGAGGGAAATGGTATTGCTGTCATTTGTTCTGTGACCTGCTACAAAGAATTAGCTCAGATGTCAGTGATGCTGGAGCTCATTTCATCATTTGACAGAGGTACCCTTTCCTTTGTTCATTCATTTATTTATTTAAGAAATATTTGCTGAGTGTCTAAGGTTCTAGTTACTGGGCCTATAATGATATGGTGAAGAAGAAAACACCTGTTTTGAGTAGCCTTGTGGGACATATATTCTGATGAAGGAAGAAAGAACGGAGATCTAAAACTTAATACGATGCCAGGCTGTCAACAGTGCCACAAAGAAGAATTTAATTAAGTAGAAAGAAAGTGAAAGAGACAGAGTCTCCTTGGCCATTTTGATATCTTCATTTCTCTTCTTGGCTCTCAAACACACACCAGTTTAACTCTTCCGGAACACATGGCTACACCAGCACCTCTGTAATTATTTGGGGTGTTTTATTTTGCTGTAGGATGAGCAACTTTTTAAGATGCCTCATAAAATCATTTGAGATTAGAAAAAATTTAGGTTTTAGTGACATATTAACCAGTAGACATTGATTTTGTTCCTCACAAAATTATGCAAACCATCTACTATCTTTACGGGACATGAGGTACTTTTATAGCTAACTTGGCTCCAGTATACTGTTAGCAAGTACAGAAACACCAATCTCCTCTACCCCATCACAAAGGAGAAGGAGAGTAATATGAAAAGACATATAGACATTATTATATTTACATATCAACTTTATGCCTTGGATATAGTCTAAGCTCAAGTAATAATCATGCTCATGGTAATTATAAATATATCGATGCCTGGATAAGATGAGCATGAGTTATTAAGCAACTGATGAAAAATTCATAGTTCTTACTCTAGTTCATAATTCTGGACCTTCTGTTCAAGAAGGGAGTTGGTGGTTATCTTTCCTTTCTGGAACAATGAACTTATTCCAGATGGACTTATCCATATGGCTGATACTTCTTGATTTGGTCAATCCTTGTCATATGGTGTATATATTATTACTCAGCACTATATTAGGCAAGGAAAGTATAATGAAAACTAAAACAATTATGTGTAAAATATGACCCTGCTCTTAGAAAATGAACAATGGCACTTTTCTCCTATCTATCTATCTATCTATCTATCTATCTATCTATCTATCTCTATCTATCCATCATCTATCTATCTTCTATCATCTTTCACCTATCTATCTGTCTATGTAATATATATGTGCATGCATTTAATGAGCATGGGAAAAAGTAAAGAAGAAAAAGAAATGCCCGGTTTGATTAGTTGTCAGATTAGGGGTCACCAATCACATGATAGTTATGAGAGAGTCTATGAAAACAGTGCCCCAACTGGAGTCTTTAAAGTTGGAAGTGCACTCCTATTGTTGTCTTTTGACATTTTGCTCAGAAAAATATTAAACTGCAGAGTGATGTCATCAGTATGTCTTTAGTTAAAAGAAAACAAAGAACTAAACTAAAATAGCTAGTCTCTCTCCCTTTCAAAGTAAAGAGTGACATAAAATAATAATTTTTGACACTCATGGATTCAAAGAAGCATTAGACGTGGCCAAGGTGGATGGCTTATCTCCATTTTATTGTGATCAGAGTCTCAACTGGAGACTTGAAGGCTGAGTCTAGAATCATCTGAAGTCTCATTTGTTCACATGACTGGAAGTCATGCTGGCTTCTGCCAGTTGTGTGGGTGTCTCATTTTTAACTTTTTCTCTATGTGGCTGGGTTCCAAGGACAGATGAGAGAGAGAGAGAAAGAGAGAGAGAGAGAGAGCAAGAGAGAGAGAACTATCTAGAAAGCATATTGACTAGTGATCTGACCTTGGAAGTTAGGTTGCATTACTTCTGCCACATTCTGTCAAGTTTAAGGAAAGAGTAAACTGGAAGCCACCACTTGCAGAGATCAGGAAGGTTCTGGAAGAGCATATAGGACTGGATATATTGTTGTAATCACTTGAGGGAAAAATACAATATGCTACAAATAAACCTACCAGGTAGTTGATCTGATTTAACTTAGATAGGTATGAAACATAAAATTAATTTTTCCTTCTATTACTTGCATTATCTAATATATATAACAAACATAACTTACTTCTTTAAAGTAAAAAGAGTGGCTTTTTAGAAAAAAACAGAACTGGAAAATCATAAACCAGAAAATACATAGAAATATTGGCTCAATGAATAACAAACAGAAGATCAAGAGTAAAGTCTCCTAGCTGAACAGAATGCAAGAATCATCAAGGAACTGGAAGATATGAGTCTGACAAGAGATTAATGTCCATTGATAAAATGAAAATAACTTAATAGTTATAATGAAGAGTAAAATCTATATTGTAGAACATTGAAACAGTGATGTGCAAAGTATTGAAAACAATGAAAATGATAGTAAAGTATCAAAAAAAACAGTTATGGAACTGGAATATAGACAATGTAGATTCATGAATGAAAAATTGGTTTCTCTATAGAAGATATTCAAATAAAGTTAAAAACTAAAAGTTATATAAGATAGTTTCTCCATTTGAAAACAGAGCTGAACTGTGGATGAAAGCCCTTATCAAACATCCAGAAAAAGAAAGAATTTTAAGAAGTCTAACATGCATGTGTTGTTACCCTTTTAGCAATGGGTGCGTATGCTATTATGTACATTTTCAAAGGCAAAGAAATAATTTCTGATGTATATGTGTAATTGCTATTATAGACCAGGAAGAACATTACTATAGAAAGGACGGAAAAGACATCAGGAAAATTGTTAAATTCATGAGAAACCAGGAAGCTCACTGTGATTGCAGAGTTAGGCAGAAAAGAGCAAGAGTGTGAACTGATTTGCATTATTTCAACCATAAAAACAAAGGATCCCTAAAAGTCTAAAAACAAAATAACAATAAAAGTCAGAGAAAATTTAATATAGTCCTTTCTTTGAATTAAGCACTCTTCTAAAGAACTGGAACCCCTGGGACCATCAGCCTTAGTCAAATGGATGCAGGAGACTCTCATCAGCCACTTGAGAACATGTGACACTAGTCACTCTTTCTAGTCATACCAAACACAGTGCCCACTCAACCTAAAGAAAGCAGAAATTGGAAAAAGAAGAGCGCTTTAAAGCCAAAACAAGAAGAAAAAGGGAGAAAAATAATAATAAAAATGAAAACTAAATTCAATTAAATTGAAAACAGAAAAGAAATAGAGACAATCAATGAAACAAAAACCTGGTTCTTTGATAATTCTAGTTAGACTGATCAGGAAAAAAAAAGAAAAAGCTACAGATTACCAATATCAAGAATAAAGGAGGAAAGGTCATTATAGACTCTGTAGACATTAGGGTGATAAAAAATATTAGAAGCATTTTTATGCTTAAGAATTTGCCAACTTAAGTTAAATGGACAAATTATTTTAAAGAAATAAACTACCGAGCTCATTCAAAAAATAAATAAATAAACTGTAGTCAGCAATCTTTTAAAGAAATTGAATTTGCAATTTAAATACTTCTAACAAGAGAACTTCAGGGTCAGATGGCTGCAACAGAAAATTATACTACTTAATAAAGAAATAATGTTAATATTACACAAACTCTCCCAGGAAAATAGAAGAGGGGGTGAAGGAAGGGTGTTGTTTGGGACAAGGAGGCACAAGAAATGGGAGTTCATATTCTCAGTTGTGATTATGGCTTTGTTGTTGCATTCATATGCCAAAGCTCATTAAATTATGTACTTTACATGCAGTTTATTGTGCAACATATGCAAAATATACTGTAAACTAATGAAGGGGTAGAAAGAATTGTGTCCCTTAGTCTACATGATTAGATTCATAACAATTCTAAGTTTTAACTGTCTTAGCCTAGTTAGTACCAGTCATAACATAAAAGAAGAGTTTGTGTACTTGGGGACCAATAAGCAAGAAGCAAGGGAAGTTAACTCAAGGGTGTGTTAGTGATCTGACCACCTCTGGGGGCAATCCAAGCTCAACTACAATGTGAGCGGCAGAACCACAGGAAATGGGGAAGTGGATTATTAGTTCCCTGGCTCCCACTTTGCTTTATTCCAGGGATGCTCCATGAGGTGCTACTTCCCATGCATTCGGCCTTTGTTCCTGGCTCAGAATGGCTGAGGGAGCTGCACAGAGTTCAGGGGCAGGGCGGCAGAGATGCTCCCGTGGAAAGCGAGAAACCACTGAGTGTAACTAGTGGCTGCAAGAGCAAATGCCTTTTGTTTCCCTTGCCCTAGAAGACATATCAGCAAAAAATATTGCTAGAGAGCTGACTAAGATTTTACTGCCTATGTTATCTTCTAGGATTTTTATGGTTCTGTGACTTCCATTTAAGTCTTGTATACATGTTGAGTTTATTCTTATGTGTCCTGCTAGCTAGTGGTCTCGTTTCATCTTTTGCATGTACCTGTCCAGTTTTCCCAACACCATTTATTAAAGAGACTATCTTTATTCGAGTGTCTGCTCTTATCTCATTTGTCAATAGTAATTGATCATAAAGGAAAAAAATAAGCAAATGAAACTACATCAAACTAAATAGCCTTTGTCAGCAAAAGAAACCATCAATAAAATGAAAAGGGAACCCACTATATGGAAGAACATATTTGACAATGATACAACTGATAAGGGGGTTAAATTCCAAAATATATATAAAAAAATTATACAACCTAACACCAAGAAGACAAATAATCCAATTTAAAAAATGAGCAAAGAACCTGAATAGACCCTTTTCAATACATACATATGGCCAAGAGACATATAAAAAATGCTCAGTATCACTAATCATCAGCTAGATGCAAATTAAAACCACAAAGAGATATCACCTCACACAATTTGAATCTCTCAAATTATAAGACACACTTAAAGGAATCATAAGATTTAATGGTTACATCTGCAAAAAGAAAGTGCAGTAGAAGGTTTTTATACATATATAGAAATCAATTTAAAAATTAATTTAAAAAATAATAAAACATTAAAGTTTAATCCCCCCAAAACACCTAATATAAATTAAAACAATAGGTAAAGACAACAGATTAAAACACATATATAAAGAAGAAAAGAAGGCTGTTCTCAAATTGGGAATGCAGTAATAGCCATTTAAGATCAGTGAATATTCAGAAACCTTCTCGCATGACTGACATATTCATATGTTACAATTTCAGTAGAGCTCAAAATACAGTTGCTCATACTCAATATTCCCTCATCTCTAGAATAAGCAAACAAACAAATAAAACCCACATAGAAAACTGCAAGTGGAAAGTTCCTTCACACTATAATCATGTCTGTTTATGCAGAGAACCTACACTTTACCTAAGAATTCAGTTATAAATTATTAATATTAAAGCAAAAATAAGTGAGAACGTTGAATGTCCTCTCTATTATTTATCATTTTATAATTGTTTATATAATCATTTAAAACAAAAAAACAAATGAAGTGTGACTTTATGTAAAGATGAAAATGACACATCAGTACTTGCAGATGCTCTGAGATTCCAACTGAACTAGAAAAAACCCCCACAAAAACTAAACATAATTGAAAATAATGTAAAACTCAATTAGGTGCTCCATTATACAAAATAAGCACACACAGTTAAAAAGATTCTTATAGTAGTAGATATGACCACTTATGCAAATATAATTGGTTGCCAGTATTCCATTCATAAAAAGCCAAAAAAGTAGAAAATATTTATAAGTATATTTAGTAAAAAATGAATTAGGTCAATATAAAGAAAATTTTAAATCTTATCTAAAGCTTAAATATGCTTTAAATAGATATACCATGTTTTAAAAAATTAAAATATGTCTCAAAATATTAAAAGATTTATGTAAATATACAATTAAAAATTTAAAGTAAAATTTAATTTTAATCATAACTTCTTTTTATCAGTACCCATTCAAATGTGATTAGATAAGTCATCTATAAAATATTCACAAAACAATATTTAAAAAATAAGATCAATAGGTCCTGCCATTATATTAGTTTTTAGATAGCATATAACTGATATGGGAAAGGATAGTAGATGGAGCAGAATTAGTGGAACAAAACAAAAATTGTTTTCTTACCAATTTAACAATTTTAAATTAATTTATATGCATTTATAAATTTTCCAAGAAGTCGCATTGGAAAAACAGTTTAACTACTTAAAAAATAAAGATTAGTTTATAGACTAATTATAAATTCAGCTAGAATATATATTTAATAAAACTATTAAGAAACCACAAAGATGAGATGAAGGAATATAAATAGATATCAGTGTCAGGAGGAAATGGCTAATACTAAAAACTAGAGGAAAAAAAACCTGTGAACATATTTTGATAGATTTGTCTGGAAAATTTTAACTTTCTGAACCTCAAAAAGGACACCATAATAAAAAAAGTCATTGTTAATATTTTCAGAAAGGAATAACTGAAAGATGAGAAAATTCAACATTTAGATAAAACATTATGCAAACTAAAAAGTAAAATACAAGATCCTACTGCAGTAAATATTAACTACAAGGCTCTGAGTCTACCCCAACACCCATGCACTCATGCACAGGTGCAGGCACACACGCATACTCCTTTCTCAGCCAAAGATCTCTCTTGCTCTTGGGATTATTTGTACCAAGTGAAGAGCCCCTGAGAATCTCAGAAGCTTCAAATTCACAGGCTGCCCTTACTCACAGCTCTTTTATTGGGAAATTGTATCTGTTCACTTTTGATCATTCTATATGAAAATAGGGAAAACTCTGAAATAAGAAAGTTTTCAGAAGTGACCATGAGCTTAATTAATTTACTATAAGAAAAGCAATATAAGAGGGAGAGAGACAGAGAGAGACAGGGAAGTATTCCAAAATTCTCATTATGGTTTGTTTGAATATGCTCAGTAACAACATTATAGATTGCTTTCATTATATTTTTATACTTTGAATAATTTGGCCCACTGAATACAATTATAATGAACAGATACTGATATTATCGTGAGGACAACAATCAAATAATGACTCATCTTCATGTACTTTATTATGGCTTTTCTGTGGATATCTGTAATTCCTTTTGTTGTAACAGCACTAAGTCACAAAGTGCCAGGGCTTTGAAATCTATCAAACATAGAGAAGAAGTCAATGGCATTTTCAAAGATTTTAGAAAAATAACATTTCTGCAGTGATGGAAAAAAAGGCCAGTATAAATCCTAAAACTAAATTTTATAACTCAAAATACATTATTTGCTTTTGAATTCAACTGAGGATCAATTTTCTCCAAAAAATCTTACAAAGTATATGTTTTATCTTACTACATATTATAATATGCTCATGCATATGGCAGCATAAATATTAATATTCAGTTGAGAGAAGTGTAGTGAAGGGGAAAAGACCACTCAACTGAGAATCAAGGGAAATCGTCTTTTTCCTCAGTCCTATGGCTAACCAGCTGTATAATCTGTCTGGATAAGACATTTAACTCATCTGAGTTGCAGCTTTAAATACAAAATATGGAAGCAAGGTTTGGGGCTTTCTAAACTCATATTTTGGGACTAGGCACACACAGGTTAAGTTTAAGTTAAGTTCTTTCACTAATGCAGCTATATGAGGCAGCTGAACAAAGGGCAACATTTTCCCCTCCAATTTAAACTACACATTAGACTGGGTTTGTTTCCCTTCTGTATTGCAAGAAGATGGAAATGAAACTCTACAGTTAAAATGTAACTTGAAAGAATTTATGTGGTTCACTGGGCAATAATTGCAACATTTTCTATGGTCTATTAAAGAGCAATTTCTTTGGTTTTATAGGGCGTTTCAGAATATTTTTGAGGGCTTTCCCTAGTGTATCTTTTAAAAAAATTCTCCTTTGAGTGGCACGATATGCCTATATTTCAATGGAGGAAAGTGGAACTAACATGGTAAAATGAAAATTTCCCCACTATAATTGAAGAAAAAGCTAATTCTCCAATATTCTTATGGTTTACTACTTCCATGTAGCATGCTGATTTACACTTACTCTTCTTGATGCATAAAAGAGCGAAAAAGCTGGTTATCTCATCACTGCTCAGGGGTTTAATTAAAACATATCTTCTGAAATGTACCTGATAATATATATATATAAACACAGAAGATTTCATTTCTTTTTCTTGCCTGTTTTAGCATTGCACATCTAACTTGGCTCCTCACCAGAGCCTTTAAGAACCATTACGTCTTTTTAGAGAAATCGTTTTCCCTCTGTGATCTGCATGGATTTCACAGTCACCAGTAGGGAATAAGCTAAGTAGGAGTGAGTCTGGCTGAGATGTCCGGTCTTCACACAGCTGCACAGCTCTGTGCTCTTTAGACTCGGCCAGTGGGTGGCAGTAGAAGACAACATTTGCACTGAGATGGTGTGGGCAGCTGCCTGTGTGTGAAGCAAATCTTCCTGAACAACTGCAACCTATAAAAATCAGCTTTCCCCCTTAATTACTGCTAAGTGAATACCTCTGATCTAGAAGTCCCATCGTCAAGCTGATTATTGAGCAGGCAGCCAACACTCCCTGAGAGCCAGGAGTCGCCTGGGTGCTGAGCAGAATCTTTGCACATACGTGAGGCCTCACCTGAGCACCCCAGCAATACCAGGGCACCAATGCCCTCCGTTTTACGCGTGAGGACACTGGAATTCAGACCGTTTGAACATCCCCTTCATAAAAGAGTCTGCCATGACTCCCAGACCCACATCTTGACTGGGTGCAGGGGAGGTAATAACACATTCGCACATACAAATACTTCATTTTTCACTTAATCTCGGTACCTGCGCTGCCAACTATGAATAGGGTTCCTCTGACCTCACCACAATGCCGTGAAACAATTGCGTGCCCTTCACACAGAAGGAGCTGGCATTTAGAGCAAGAAGCTCCCGGTGCTGAAAGGTTACAACTGAGTGCAATCAGCTGGGCTGGGGACATGACCGTCCACCGGGTGAGGAGATGGAGGTGGGCAGTGGACCACTCACCATAACTAAGAAAACAGATGCCAAGGTTCCTCCCATGGCAGAAACAGTCATGTAAATATAGAAGTAATTTGAGTTTTGAATGAAACTCAAAGGACTGAAAAGACAAAAAAACCAAACACCCACAGAAGCACTTTCTGTCTTCTTTGCAGTTTCCTGAAGTAAAGTGCTTTGTCACCACGCACCCACTCTGAGAAATGCTGCCCTAGATTTCTTCTGAGGTTGAAATCTCTAAACTATCGCCAGCATCTTTCTCTTTGTTACTAAAATCACACGCGCACACGCGCGCACGCACACACACACACACACGTGTGCACGCATGCACCTGTTTAAGTAGCAGGCACATTGCTCTGACACTTGCCCATATACAATGTGCAGTGCCCCAGATTCTGCTCCCACCATCACGTCAAGTATGAGCTGTCACCAGTGTCCCCTGTGCCCGTGGAAACACTGCTCAGGATGGGCTTCCCTTTGCCAGTAGGAGAGAAAGAACGAAATTGAGTCAAAAACTGATTCAGGAGCCTCCTGCAGAGTTGCATGCTGGAGGGAATTGAAGTGTGTGTGTGTGTGTGTGTATTTAAATGTGAAAACTGAAATGGATAGTAGACACATTGATGTGATGGTCCTAATAGGACTTCTAACAAAATCATCTTTATTGAGGTATATTTGACATACCATCGGCTGCACATATTTCAAGTGTTCAGTTTTATACATTTTGACATATAAATGCTTACCTATGAAACCATCACTACAGTCACCATGTTGAATTTATTGATCATCCCACAACTTTCATCCTAATCCCTCCTTCCCACTCTGCCTTGTCCCTCTGCCTCAGTTAATCACTGATCTGTTTTCTATCACTACAGAAGGGATTGCATTTTATAGAGATGTATATGATATGAACCATATAACATGTACTCTGTCTCTGACGCCTTTCAATCAGAAGAATTATTTTGATAGCCTTCCATGTGGTAGCATGTGTTAATAGTTCACCCTTTGTAATTGCTGAGTGGATGGACCATGGTTTGTTTATCCACTCCCATCTTTATGAACATTTGAGTTGTTTCTAGTTCTTGGCTAATACTAATGAAGCTGTTATGAACATTAGTGATGTGTGTGTGTGTGTGTGTGTGTGTGTGTGGTGGACATAAATTTTTATTTATGTAGGATATATATCTAGGAAGGGGATAGCTATATATTATGAAAGGAGTATATTAACTTTTGGGGAAAAAACCCAAACTGTTCTCCAAAGTTATTGTATCATTTTTACATTGAGCGTGTTTCTGAGTGTTCATCGGCGATTCAAGTTCCTCCTTGTGTGAAGGAGCGTCTCTGCTTTTTCACATGCTCTATTGCTAAATCCATTCACAAGTACGTACTCTTTCATTACTATCACTCACCTTGTATTCTGATTAGGTGGAAATGCTTCTCTTGGCTTACTTCATTGCTTTATTTTTCCATAGTCAACTCGTCCATTTCCATCTAATTTTTTAGAATTGCATAAAACTTAAAAATTAGAAATTTATTGCATTTATGGACCAATTGAACAAAAATTAACAGCTTTTCTTCCCATAAATGAGCCATGGTAGGGTTCTCATTTTATTTGAGCTTATTTTTATGTCTTATGCTAATATACTTTGTTGGTCATTTTCCTAAATAACTCAATTGCTTTTATTTTTACTGTAAATGAGATCTTACTTTATTCTATTATATTTCACAATTATTACTGTTTCACAATATTATTAATATACTTACCTTATATAATACTATCATATCATGCCATATTGTATTATGTTTAATAGTATGTAACATAATATATGTTTTATATGTAACTGTATATATATACATATGTATATAGCCTTTTATATAGATAACTATGTTTCTTTCTTTATAATCCTTATAAATTATTTCCTGACTTTCTTCATGATTAGTACCTCCAGCACAAAGTAGAAAATAATTGCTTATAATTGACATTATTGTCTTTTTTTCTGAACATAAGGGAAATGCTTTTGATATTTTATCAAATTATAGGTTTATACTATAGTTTTATAAAATAGAGGCCTGATGCATGAAATTCATACAAGAGTATGGCTTCCTTCCCCCTGCTGCTGCCCTCTGGTACCAGGGACCTGGGCTTCCCTCTCAGCCCCAGCTTCATCCTAGAGGCAGTCTGGTCTAATCAGCATATTACACTTTTATTATTATAGGTATTTACTAGAGGACCAGAGCATGAAATCTTGCGTAAGCCACACTGCCCACCGCCACAAGCCGCCTGCCGCCCCTCCCACCACTGTGAGCCACCTCTCGCAGGTTAGGGACAGGGGGGTGAGGGACCGAGAGGTGGTCAATGCACCTCATGGCAACTGGTCAAGTGGTCTTTCTGGTCATTACGCTTATGGTCCCTGGCCTTTTATTATATAGACTAGAGGTCCGGTGTACAAAAATTTGTGCACTCGGGGTAGGGGAAGGTCCCTCAGCTGGCCTGTGCCCTCTCACCGTCTGGGACCCCGCGGGGGATGACCATCTGCTGGCTGAGG
>NW_006289813.1:10630896-10643887 GCF_000327345.1 Myotis davidii | reverse complement strand
GTTTTCAGGCTGCCTGCACCCCATTCAGGGTGGGGGTCCCCAATGGGGTGCCTGGCCAGCCTGGATGAGGGGCTGAGGGCTGTTTTCAGGTGGGCCAAGCCTGCAACTGAAGCTCCCAGTCTCTCCTTTTTTTCTTTTTTTTAATTCTGGGATTTATTTACCTTCTGTAATTGACACTGTTGCGGCTCCAGCTCTGAGGCCGGGCTGGCTGAAAGGAGGTATCTGGGTTTGTTTGGGTTCTATAATTGCAACATTGTTGTTTAGAGTGCAGCTCGGAGCTGGCGGCAGGCAGGGAACCTTGGCTTCCTCCATCACTGGAGCAAGCAAGCCTCATGTTCCCTTCAGCTGCCTGGCTGCCGGCTGCCATCTTGGTTGGAAGTTAATTTGCATATCACCCTGATTAGCCAATGGGAAGCATAGCGAAGGTATGGTTAATTACCATGTTTGTCTATCATTAGATAAGATAATGTTAAGGAAAATGCTTTTTAGATCAAACTTAAAACATCATGTAATTCTTTATGAGGATTGAAAGTTGATTGAAATTTACCAAATACTTTTTCTGAATTGAGATATGTTTCTTTTTTATCATCTTCATTCAATAAGTTCCATTAATTCTTGTTCAAGTTTACAGTACTATTTGGTAATGATGTATGCTTTTTGTACCTTGAGGAATTTGCTTTGTGAATATTTCATTCAGCATTCTTGCACCTATGGTGGCAAGTGAGAATTTTTAAAAATGTTTTCCCAGTATAGTTGAAGTTATATTAACCCTATAAATAAATTATGGAGATCTCCTTCTTACTTTGTTCTCTGAAAGCATATATAACACACAGATAACATACTTATTGATATTTTACTAAATCCATATATAAAACAGTCTGTACCCCTTTTATTTGGGGGGGAAGAAAAGATAACATAAATGTATTAATAGTTTCATTTATTTAATGGTTTCAGGTTTATTAAATTTTCTGGGGTTTCTTAATTTAGTTTTCATACATTTTATTTTTATAGAAATTGTACAGTTGTATAAATTTTCAAAATTGTCAGCATAAAATAATATGTAATGTCTCATAATTTTTACATGTTGTTTGTATTATTGTTATGTCACAATTATCTGATCTAATAATTTTTTATTTTTCCCTTCACAATTTTCTTAATAGATTTTGGAAAGGGTTGTTTATATAAAGTTTAAAGTTTTTATTTAACAAGTAGGTTTGAATTTTATTGCTTCTTTAATTATACACTTATTTTTTCTCTATATTGTCTTTATGTATTTTTATGTAATTGAGTTAATTCTTTTTTTTCTTGGATGACATAGTTGCTTTGAGACTATAATTCTGAATCATTATTTTATAGATATATTCTCTTCATTTGGATGTTTTTAGGATTCCCTAGTTTATAGCCCTCTACTATTTTACAAAGACATATCTAGGTGTGAATTTAATTTGATCCATTCTGCTTGTGACAGATTTACTTTTGTCCATCATCAATTCAGCAAAATTCTTTACCATTGCTTTTTTTAATGCAACCTTTTCTCTTTTCTTCTTGTTTTTGTCATTTTAGATATGAACTGCACCTATTTATAATATTCTCTTTTACTCCTAATCTTTCTTTTCCATTTTCCAACTTTTTAAGCTCTTTATTCTAGCCTGATAATATTCTTAATTCTATCTTCCAGTTTATTAATTCTCTCTCTTTTTAAATTTAAAATCTTTATTGTTTAAAGTATTACATGAGTCTCCTTTTTCCACCATTGACCTCTCACCGGCCACCCCCACTCCCAGCACAAGCCCTCAACTCCCTACTGTCTGTGTCCATGGGTTATTCTCATATGCATGCATACAAGTCCTTTGGTTAATCTCTTACCCCCTCACCCCCTGCCTTCCCTCATAAGTTGTGCAGTCTGTTCGATGCTTCTATGTCTCTGGTTCTATTTTTGTTCATCAGCGTATGTTGTTTATTATATTCTATAAATGAGTGAGATCATGTGGTAAGAATTCCTTCTTTTTTTATAGCAGTGTAGTATTTCATTGTGTAGATGTACCACAGTTTTCTAATCCACTCATCTGCTGATGGGCATTTAGGCTGTTTCCAAATGTTAGCTATTGTAAGTTCTTTTTATAACTCAATAATACTCTATTGTCTGGATATACTACAGTTTATTTAGCCATTCACCCAGTGACAGACGTCTTGCTTGTCTCCAAGTTTTGCTAAGTGTTCCTTTTTCTCCACATCCTCTCCAGCACTTGTCGTTTGTTGATTTGTTGATGATAGCCATTCTGACAGGTGTGAGATGGTACCTCGTTGTTTTGATTTGCATCTCTTGGATGATTAGTGATTTTGAGCATGTTTTCATATGTGTCTCAACCCTCTGTATGTCCTCATTTGAAAAGTGTCTATTTAGGTCCTTTGCCCATTTTTTATTGGATTGTTTATCTTTCTTTTGTTAAGTTGTATGAGTTCTCTATAAATTTTGGAGTTTAAATGCTTATCAGAGATAACATTGGCAAATATGTTCTCCCATGCAGTGGGCTTTCTTGTTGTTTTGTTGATGGTTTCTTTTGCTGTGCAGAAGCTTTTTATTTTGATCTAATCCCCTTTGTCTATTTTCTCCTTAATTTCCATTGCCCTAGGATTTGTGTCTATAAAGATATTGCTATGACATATGTCTGCTATTTTGCTGCCTATGGAGTCTTCTAAGCTTTTTTATGATTTCCCTTGTTTAAGTCCTTTATGTTTAAGTCCTTTATCCATTTTGAGTTTATTTTTGTGTATGGTGTAAGTTGCTGGTCTAGTTTCATTTTTTTTTGTGGGTATCTGTCCAATTTTCCCAACACTATTTAATGAAGAGACTGTCTTAACTCCATTGTATGCTCTTGCTTCCTTTGTCAAATATTAATTGAGCACAATGACTTGGGTAGAATTCTAGGTTCTCTGTTCTGTTCCATTGGTCTATATGCCTTTTCTTATGCTAGTACCAGGCAGTTTTGTGAACAGTGGCTTTGTAATATAGCTTGATATCTGGTATTGTGATCCCTCCAATATTGTTCTTCTTTCTCAAGTATGCTGCAGCTATTTGGGGTCTTTTTTAAATTCCGGATAAATTTTTGGAGAGTTTCTTTTAGGTCTTTGAAATATGCCATTGGTATTATAATGGGGATTTCTTTGAATCTATAGATTTCTTTGGGTAGTATGGACATTTTAATAATGTTGATTCTACAAATCCAGGAACACGGTATATTCTTTCATTTGTTTTTGTCTTCCTCTATCTTTTTTTTCAGTGTCCTGTAATTTTCTTAGTACAGGTCCTTTAGCTCCTTGGTTAAATTTATTCCTAGGCATATAATATTTTTTGTTGCAATGGTAAATGGGGTTGTTTTTTTGTTTGTTTGTTTGTTTCTTTTTCTGTGAGTTCATTATTGTTGTATAAAAAAGTCCTAGATTTCTGGGTGTTAGTTGTGTTTCCTGCTACATTGCTGGATTCATTTATTAATCTAGTAGTTTTTTTCATGAAGTCTTTTGGGTTTTCAATGTACAATATCATGTAATCTGCGAATAATAATAATTTTACTTCTTTCCCAATTTGGATGCCTTTTATTTCTTCTTGTCTGGTTGCTATGGCTAGCATTTCCAATACTATGTCAAACAGGAGTGGTGAAAGCAGGCATCCCCATCTTGGTCCTGTTCTTAGGCGGAATGGTTTTAGTTTTTTCCCATTGAGTATGATGTCGGTTTTAGGTTTGTCATATAAGGCTTTTATTATGTTGAGGTATGATCCCTCTATTCCCACTTTGCTTAGAGTTTTTATGAGAAAATTGTGTTGGATTTTGTCAAATGCTTTTTCTGCGTCAATTGATATGATTATGTGATTTTTGTTTTTCAATTTTTTATGTGATGTATCAGGTTTATTAATTTGTGGAATTGTACCAGCCTTGCATCTATGGAATAAATCCCACTTGGTCATGGTGTATGATCTTTCTAATATAATGCTGGATATGATTTGCTAGAATTTTGTTGATGATTGTAACACGTATGTTCACCAGAGATACTGGCCTGTAATTCTCTTTCTTTGTAGTGTCTTTATATGGTTTGGGGATTAGGGTAATGCTTGTTTCATAGAAAGAGATTGGAAGTGTGCCTTCCTCTTGAATTTTTTGGAATAGTCTGAGAAAGATAGGTTTTAGTTCTTTGACTGTTTGGTAAAACTCCCCTGTGAAGCCATCTGGTCCAGGGCTTTTGTTTGCTGGAAGCTTTTTGATTACTGATTCAATTTCATCAGTAGTTATCAGCCAATTCAGGTTTTTTGATTCTTCCTGATTGAGTTTTAAAGGCTTATATTTTTCTAGGAATTTGTCCATTTCATCAAGGTTGTCCAGTTTGTTGGAGTAGAGTTCTTCATAGTATTTTTTTTTTTTTACAATCCTTTTTATGTCTGTGGGGTCGGTT
The DNA here is from genome assembly GCF_000327345.1 of Myotis davidii. Lineage (NCBI taxonomy): Eukaryota > Metazoa > Chordata > Mammalia > Chiroptera > Vespertilionidae > Myotis > Myotis davidii. The sequence goes on along the minus strand of NW_006289813.1, from coordinate 10,639,441 downwards.
GTTACTTTAGTTCTTTCATTTCTGATTTTGTTTTTTTTTTGTGTCTTCTCTCTTTGTTTCTTGGTGAGCCTGGCTAGAGGTTCATCCATCTTATTTATCTTTTCAAAGAACCAGCTCTTGATTTCAATGATCTTTTGTATTATTTTTGTCTCTATGTCATTTATTTCTGCTCTGATCAATATTATTTCCTTCCTTCTGGTTATTCTGTGCTTTTATTGTTGCTCTTTCTAATTCTTTAAGTTGCAAGGTTAGATAATTTATTACCATTTTTTCTTGTGTTTTTTGTTTTGTTTTGTTTTGTTAGGCCTGTAGAACTATGAACTTCCCTTTGAGGACTACTTTCACTGTGTCCCATAGATTTTGGATTGTTGTGTTTTTATTGTCATTTTGTTTCCAGGATGCTTTCTATTTATTTTTTTTATCTCTTTGGAATTCTCTCTTTCTTAATAAAAATATTGGTTCTAATGTATCTGCTATATTATATATTTTGGTTACTGAAATTTAGCTTCTAAACATTACATCATTGTTATTATTTGATTATATTTTTATTTCTGTTTTTATTTGAGTCTTAAATTTTTTTAATTATTTAAAGGCTTTACTCAATTCTTCTATCCTTTCAAATGCTTGTGATTCTAAATTAAAGGTGTATGTGTGTGTTTAGGTTGTAGGAGAGACCAGAAATGAATAGTTGCAGTTATTTAGGTTTTAGAATAATGCACAATGTATTAATTTTCAAACTCCATAACTTGAGATTTTAAATTAAATTTATAAATCTTAAGGTGTTTAACCTACCATTTAAAAAAATAATATTTAATGAAAAGTTAATATTTTATCAAATGGACTGATAAAACTTTCTTTAAGACAATCAGTACCATTGATTACATATTTGAATAAATTATCTTAAATATTTAAACTGTATTTTGAGTTTATTATGTTATCTTACCTCTTTGAACACTTCAAGTTCCTGGCAGGTCAAACATACAACCCCCCAAATGTAATAGTTCTAAAGAGTAAGGTCTTATACATTTTAAAAATATCAAGTTCTTATAAATATTTTAAGATTGCCTAAAATCACATTTAAAATATCATAATACTTTCACTAAAAATGAATGCTTGCAGCATTTAAACAGAAACCTCTGAGGAGAAAACCCAGAGTTGTATGGAACTGTAGTTTCTTTGACCCCAGACCCCCACTGCCTGTGAAATCGCGGGAGCCACATTTCCCAGGAGGCCTCTGTCTCCATTGTTCCAGGTTAGTCTACCTATGAGGCCATGGCTTTTCATGGCCCTGTGCGATGACACAGGAAGTCCCCATAAAGCATTTCTGCTGCACTCTGGAGCATGGCAAATGCCCTTGTGTGATTGGGCTAAAAGCTGAATTAGCCGTGTCCTTCATTAAACACCATATTTATTTGAAACAACAACTGACAGATGGACTATAATTTTACAGACTTAGGTAAACATTTTGTAGACATTTTCTCAGAAAGAAACCAAGCGAGCCTGACACTTCAAGGAAAACAACTGACAGTATTTGTTACTGAGGATAAAATTTGAGATTTTAGGCATGAGCTTGACAGCTTCTCAATACATAAAGGCTTTTCTGATGAGATTGGTAGTGTTATTAATAAAGGCAAATTTTTGACATTTTAAAAAAATGTGTCAAGATTTGGAAAATCTGCGAAACTGAAAGAATGTTTTCCAAATGGCCCAGGAAGAATGTTACAATATCACAAATGGGTAGGAGACGAGTCTTTCAAAGTGTCAGAAAGGTCAGTGGATTTTAATGTAAAAGACCATGAAAAATTGATTTATTGTTTCAGATTTCACCTTGTAAGAAACTATACTCTCCTGGTTTCATTAGTATCATAGAAGAATATCCACAATTACAAAAAACATTGCTCATGTTTCCTTCCATTTCAGTTTTTGTCTCATTTTGGTCTGTCTCATGGTGGAGGTTTCTCTGATAGAGCTTAGTTGTCTATGCATTGATGGTGTAGTTTATTTCTCTCCTCCATGAAACTCAAAACTACAGGAAAGGAATAAAAATCTGTAAGCCCCTTAAAAACAAAGGGAATCGAAAAATCATGCGCATGAGCTCTCAGCACATCTATGACCTGCAGCAATGAGGATGGTGTGGCCACAGACATGGTGCTGAGCTGGGAAAGAGAAGATACTTTGAAGTCTTCAGGATATATGACGCCCATCCTGAAACACCCATCACCTGATCTCACACCGTTCTTCCATGTCCCAAAGGTTTATTCTATTTAAAGAGTTGGGCTCCAGGCTTGTTGGTGATAAACACAGTGGATAGTGAGGGTGAATCTTGGAAGAAAAAAGGGTAATGGAGCAAAAGTTTGCATCTCCACCACACTCCTAAATACAAGTACATGCTTTTGAAGGCAGAGGATTAGAGGGTATCAATCAGGAAAATACAATCAATGAATCAATCAATAAGTAAGTAAATAAATAGGTAAGCAATCCCAGGGGAGGATCCCTCCACTTTTCTTTGTCTACATGTATATCGTTGTTTATATTGACTAATATTTAAAACTTCCATTGCTTTTGGCTTCATTATAATTTACTGCTGCTATTTTTTTATACTTCTCTCACAATATTTTTATATTCAAAATTAATTCTGGAATGACTAAAATCAACTAAATGTTTTATTATTAGTTAAAATGTTTAGTGTAAACTAGCATATACATATATAACCAGACAAATAAATATATAAAATAAATAAATAAGAAGCAAGTTTTGTTTCTGCTTACCAGCACAAGTCCTTTTCTAGCCAAACCAACCACACAGGCTGAACTGTGTGAATTTATGAATGGAGTTTGCACAGAGAGGCTGCAATTTAGACCAATAAAGTTCCATTGATGCATATGCCTCATCATTTCCTCCCTGGTTTGCCTGGTGACCCAGACCACATCAATAGTCAAGATCATGTCCTGGGACATTTTGCCACCAGGAGGGTTGAACTCTGGTTAAAATTCTGGTTAAACTGATATTAAGAGCATGGTCTTCATCCTAGGGAAGGAAAGAAAGGAGGATGTGCTGCAATTCTGCGGATGTATACACAAAGCTTTCTGCCTAGTTCTGTTTCCTTGCCTACAGATCACTGCCAGACAGACCTGTGGTGCCTCTGGTCTGAGTGAGAAGTCAGCCAGGGACCTGGGAGGATGAAGGATGCAGCAGAGCAGCCTCTTTACAAGAAACATGAATAGCTGTTGTTTTGCCTTCTTAGAGAAAGAACAGCAAGGGGAGTATTTATGTAGTAACCGTACATTAACATGCTGGCAACTTAAGTGCCTGTATTTATGTGTTGTTGCTGTTGACAAGTGTTACGACCAGTTTTTCTTATTCTCTAAATGTCAATATTTCTTTTAAACCCCAGAAAGAGAATGACATCATTCTTAGATTCTTGCTGAATTCTTTTAGTTAGTACATTTAAATAACTGTGCCTTTTTCTTTTCATAATATTTAAGCACTGATAAAGTATAGATTTAAGAATTGTGGTTTATTGTAAGTCAATAATGATCAACATGAATGAATCATGAAAATTACTTTTCCTAAGCTACTGTACCTTAAGAGGTGATTGCCATTGTTGCTTCATTACCACTTTCCTCAGGCACTTAGGGGAAGTCAGTTACATGGTTGTAGCATGCTGTCTTTTTCTCCTCTCTTCCTGCCCCTACCTTGGTGCATAAGCTTGCATTTGGGTGGCCACCCACCTTACTGACCCCTTCTTTTGTCTACTGAGTAGGATACATGCTAGAAATATCAAAGAAAGGGACTTTGTCCCATAAGATTTTAATACTTACGTGATACATCTGGCACTGAACACAGACTTTGCCCATGGCTTTGAAAAAAAATACTTTATTTTATTATTATTTTTCCAAATTATTATTTTTGCAAAATAATTATTATTCTTGCAAATATTTCAAAGTAACTCTCGACCCTCTTTCTAATAGTCCCTCTGATTCTGTTCTATGCAAGGCAGGGTTCGCCAGCACTGCTGGCATTTTGGACCAGGTGACTCTGGGCTGTGGGGATCTTGAGCAGCATCCCTGGTTCCTCTTCACCAGATGCCAGGTGCGTGCTTTCTCCCCAAGTATGACAACCAAAAATGCCTCTAGATTTTGCCATATGTCTCCAGCAGCGAGGGGAGAAGCATCAAACTGACCCAGTTGAGAAGCATTGACAAAACTTATCTAAAAATTTTACACAGATCCCAAAATGGAGGCGTGGTGAGGTTAATTACCCAGGTTTCCAGTGTTACCTAAGTTCTATGCACTTTCCTGTTGCTACTATTGTGGCTTCTTATTGGACTTATAAAGTAGCAATTCACACCACTTATGAATACTGTACTTGATATTTACCAATGTCCATTTGAATTATTGAAAATAAATTTAAAATAAGGTGCAGTCTCCCTTTAACTTATTTTCCCATTGTCATTTGCATCGAGAAGTGATCTTTCACAATCTTTAAAGAATTTTGTAAAGTAATTAGTGATTATAACCAGCAATTACTGAGTGATGTGTTGAGAGAAAGAACTTAAGACCTTCTTGGACCTCTGTGATGACAAATGGCCCCTTAGATGTTGAGGGCCAGACTCCTTGCCTGAAGTTGTGCATAGGACAGTAAGGATGTGGGCCTGGGAGCCACATGAAAGAACATGATAAAAATGAGTGGTGAATGAATGAACTTCAGTGAGTTGGCCACAATAAAATCAAAAGACAAAATGAACTCACTTTTGAATTAATTCAATTATTGTAAATTCATGTCAAATATTTAAAACATATAGAGGAAAACTCTCAGCATAATGAAAGAGATCCTGCCCAGGATGCATGCATTTTATGGTGAGAATATGTGAGTCTTTTATCACAATTTTTTGTAATGACCTTTGGATGTATAAAAATGAAATGTTTTAACATAAATACTGTTTATATAACTTCTTAAGCAAGACGACTTAAAAGGAATGACATATTTAAAGTGACATTTATTTCCCCTCTTATTAATTTTATAGGAAAACTGAACATCTTCATTTTGTGTGATAATATCATTATTAAACTCATTTTGTTCTGTGCAGTAGAGTCTCCCCTGGGTCTTGAATTGTATTCTTGATGCTGTTAGGAAACATCTTGGCATGCCCAGAAGGCTCACCAGGGAGTGGGGCATGGTGAGGAGTCTGCATAAATGAGATCTGGTAATATAACCATCTAGAAAATAACTCCTGCTCAGGAGGACAAGGGCATCTGGGGCTTTGTTTAAGGGATACACCCTGTGGTAGACACACCCTAAAATGATTTCCAATGAATCAGGCCCTGTTGTAATTCTCTCCTTGAGTGTGAGCAGAACATGTTTCTTGCTTCTCATCAATATGATTTGGCAAAAGTGATGGGATGCCACCTGCTCCATGACTATTCTATCTCAGGAAATTGAAGAGAAACAGTCTTCCCTTGTTGACTGTGAAGAAGCAAGCTGCCATGTTGTGACAAGGCCATGTGGCAAGGAAGTGCAGAGATCCTCTTGGAGCTGAAATCTACCCTCACCAACAACCCCACAGCCAAGAGAAGATGGTAATTATCCCCTGTGGTCATTGCCAATACACTTTGAGAACCAGGTTGCATGGACTATGGAAAGCAGGTTACATAACCATTTCTAAAAAGGAGGCATATCAGAATCAATGATGCCATTTGTTGCAATGGCCCACATCAAGATCTCATGATCAGAGCAAGTATTCTGAATTGTGAGCTTCATGAGTGAACAGCTATGGTCTAGTTCATACCTATAACCATTTTCACTTATGTACTAATATCTCCATACTTGGCACAAACTAGCTATGTGGATAAGACAGCTGTTTCTTCAACAAATGCCTTTGTCAGAGGACAAATGCATGCTCACTCAGGGCCAGGCTTACACTAAAGTAGCAAGGCTTCTGGAAAACTAGACTCATCAGAAAAACATACACACTCTAGAATTTAGATCTGTATTTAGAAGTCAAAAGATTTATTTAGATCATCTTTTTTCCCCCATTAGAGTCTGTCTTTTGGAAAAGTTATTTGTATTCATGATGAAGCAGCTGATTTGTCTTTAAAATTGTAAAAATCTATGAAAAAATTTTTAAAAGTCTATTATTTTATATTTGCTGTTAGTATCAGTACAAAGTCTGAAAGCAGTAGAGTTTTCAAAAAGTCTTCTGGTGGTGAGGGGTGTATATTCTAGATTGTGTCAGTCTAGTTGGTTTGATTCCAAAAATGTTTAATATTCTTCATTTAAATGAGGTTTTAGGATAAGAACAAATTTACTTTGAAGGAAATGGAGTTGCACCACCACCACCACCACCACCACCACCACCACCACCACCACCACTCCTCGCCATGCCCTCTCTGCTGCCTCTGCACGGTCTCAGTCCTTCTCCATCCGTGCTCCATAATCCAGCAGGATTCATATTCATTTCAAATATAAATATAGACATAAGTACCCCTTTCTCCAACTCACGTTAACCCTTCAAGAACTTCCCATTACTCTGAGACAGACCATCTGGCCTATATACATCTTGACAGTCTGGCTTCCTCCAGCTTCCTCATCGGTTCCATATTTCTTTTTTGCTGCATTTCGTCATCATTGCACTTCCTTGTACCCTTCATGGTTGCTGTTTTCCAGGGCCCTCGGCACAGGCTAGTCCCTCTTGCTGGAATGTGCTTCTTTCTGAGACCAGCCTTAGTGATCCACATACATTATTGAAACCTCAGTGCAGAGCTACTTGCCCACATATCCTCATGGTCCAATCTCAAACACTGGCCTTCATCACACCTGAGGTTTCTACTTAGGGCTGTGATGTTTAAGTGATTTCTCTACCATGAATGTAGGCACTGAGGCTCTTTGTGCTTCATATACTGCCCCTGTGCCCAGTGAAAGCATGTGGAGTGAGTGAGGACAGTAAAGAAATTAGGACACTCAGTGTCAAGGGGTCAAGCAATACTAGCTTCTGTCCCTGGTATTTCCTATGCATCAAATATCCACCAGTTATAACCCAACCTAATTTAAAAAAAAATATTAACAGACAAGAAAGCAAACTCTTGCATGTTCCGTAGTCTTAATTTTAAGTAGCCCATTAAACAGTGTTAATTGCTTATACAGTTTGGACAGGTTGTGCATGGAGGCATGTGAAAAATAAATGTTATCAGAAAAGAGATAAATATCCATTACTAAGAAATGATGATTTGCTCTATTTCCTCAGCCAAGCAATATTTATCAGGAGCATTGATTTAACTAGAGGCTATCGGCAGATACAAATGGATGATGACAAGAAACAAAAAACCACCTTCAATTGCCATCAGGGGCTTTCCATTTTAATGTAATGCCTTTCGGAATTACTGATGCTCCCGCTCTACCTCTGAGATGAATGAGTGGCTCCTGCCAAGTTCAATACATCATGTTCGGGAAGTTACTTAGCCTGTGTGCTGCAGTCATTGCTTCACAGAGTTCAAAAACACCTTAAGCATTTACTGGAAGTTTTAGAAAAAACCATCTGAATCTACTAAGGGAATAAAAACACACTTCAACACGGTTTAAGTTTTAAAGAATCCCCCATTTGAAAGATTGTAACTCTAAAAGATTATTAGTTCCCATTTAAAAGAAAAAAAGCACACAATTATTGAGGACTTGGGTAGAAGCCACTACTGTCAAGCTATGCTGTGTGTTAAGAGACTAAACAGGACAGAGAAGTTTCTGTTCTACTAGGCTTTATTAACAGACATTTTAAGATATGTAATAAAGAAATGCTAGAATGGGACAAGATATTAGGTAACAAGATAAGACTAACAATTTTTTTCCCCTTCTATAATGGAAGTAATAGAATTTTCCCTGGGAAAAGGGACATCAAATGGGCATATTGGAATCCTGAATGTGAACCCTGCCACAAAAGATCTTAGGTGAATTGCCTACTGCTTTTATTTGGGTTTTCTTTTTTGTCACCATCAGCAATGATGTCTCAGATCCTGTTCTAGCCACACATTTGGGATTCTCCAATAGAAAAACAAAACACAATTAAGAAACAGCAAGGCTAATTGGGCAACTCAGATCATCGTCAAGCCATCCCAGGGAGTAAGTGGCTTGGTTCAGCCACGGAAATTTTCCTGAGTTTCTCAGAGGAGCCTGGGATCCACGTGCCAGGTGAGGCAGGTGTCCTCAACATGCACAGGTGTGCTCGGGATGGAGAGCCTGGACTCAGCTGGCGGAATCTGGTTCCTTCATCCATCCTGGGCTGTTATATTAAAAATCCATCGTGGTGTCAGTCCACCCCTTGCTGGAATTAATAATGAGCCTCCAGGGAAAGAGACTCCCTCCAAGCTAGTGTTTCTCCAACCCATGCAAGCAACAAGACTGCTGTGCCTGGCTCCAGGGGCAATGCTTTCGTAAGGAGTGGAAGGAGCTCAGTACTGAGTGGTTAACAACCCAGGCTTGGGCAGATAGGTGGTCTGGGTTCAAAATCTGCTGCACTATTTACTAGTTTTGTTATTACATGGAAGTTATTTATCTC
>NW_006289813.1:10595330-10630843 GCF_000327345.1 Myotis davidii | reverse complement strand
TATCCTATGGGGTATTTTAAAGCATTGGATGCAATTGTTCATGGCCAAAAAAAAATAAAAAAAATATTTAGCCCAAAGCCGGGCACACAGGAAATCTCAATCAGCATCACTTAGTGAGACTGCCATCGTTATTATCATCATTTAAAAAAATAAAACAACAACAACAATAAGGCTATCATTATCTCAGGGACTCAGGGAAAAGCAGAGGGATGGCTTTCTCTAAAAATAGGCAAGGTCAAGATTAGGGAATAATAACTCATACCTGCTCTTTGTCTTGAAATAACACAAGACAACAGTTCTCACGGTGCATTTAACCTTCCTGAAGGCCAAGGCAGCAATATGCTTAACTGCCATCGCTTAATGCCTGTGGGTAAATGCTCCCCGAGGGTTGATTCCGCCTTCTGAGTAAAGTGTGCGGCCTTCTGAGTGAATTAATATTGCACACTCGTCAAGGTCTGTGATGACACTTTTTCATTCTATCTCATGGATTTCTCTAAGGATATTGATCAGAATGTCATAATACTTAATAGCTGATGACACCAACGTATGCTACATTAAATAAATACTAAAAAAGACAAACTGGCCCTATGGTAGGAGAAAATACAACAACAACAACAAAAAATAAAACCAAACTTAAAGAACACTCAACTTGTAAAAATAAATAGCTTCTCTAAATGTCAATAGTGAAACAATTTAACCCCCTTAAGCATAAATATGCTACCTTTCAAATAAAAATAGCCCTTTTCTGCTCTGCCTTAACTCTTCCCTCTTTTTCATGCTAGCTCACATACCTGGAGTGGATTAATTTGCTTTGTGCTTAGCAGGGCTGGTTGCACCTAATTCCTAAAGTGTGAAGTATCTCTTTAAAGCTACAGTGCATGCATCCTTCTCCCCTCTACATAATTTGAGATCATGTCCCCAAATGCAGAAGCTATTTTCTCTCATATCTTATTGATCACTTCTGAACAATCAATTCCAGTCATTTGGAAGTTTATATACAAAGTCAGATTTTATTAATCAACCTGAATTTCCTTTCATTCTTTGCTAAATGCACAGATTAATTAATTGTTTTCCCTCAAACAGACTTCTCTGTATTCTTTTCCAAGATAGGAGTTAATCTCAAACCTATAAATAAATGAAAAGGTGTTTTATTTACACAATACTTATGTTAACAAGAGATTCCTAGAAGTATGGGCTTCTGAGATTGTCAAAACAGGAGCAGCTATGGCATTTTGGGGGACCAGACTCCTCCCCCAAGAAAACTTGCTGCCACTCCTAATTGGGCAGCAGAAGCTTTAGGACTAAGATAAGTAAGCTTTTGAGGAGTAAGGCACATCTCATTTGTACTTTTTTCCAAATTGGCTGTTTTTGTTTTCAAAGTATATTTGTATACATTTTTATCAACATTTACAAGAAAATTAAGAACCTCTGAGACACACACACACAAACACACACGTCTTCTCTGAGCTTTGTTCACACATTCTGAGGAACAAAGTGTCCAGTGGCCCTAAACATCCCTTTCTCACTTTTTCCATTTCATTATTTTTCTTAATTGTTTAACCAGAGAAGTGAACCTTCTGCCGTAAAGGATCTGGGAAGATTGGGAGGATGGGTCATGTAACCAAACAAACAGCTAACTAAAGGCACATTGGAGCCTGACAAGTCAGTGAGCCATATTAAAAATAGCCCCGTATTCATCCTTGGTAGAGACAGCTCATTCACATAAGGCATTCACAAAATCACGTACTGCACTGTTGAATATTTTGTCACCAGGACACAATCCCTCATTGAGTGCAGTGCCATGACTGCCTCCCTTGGATGTGTTCAGAAGTGCTGTCATGATCTTCATGCATCTTTTGTTAATCCTCCCAGGGTGTAATTAGCACCATGTTTCCAAAGATCAAGCTATTACAATTTCTCCATCTGCTCCTTGATGCTTAAAACCCCTTTGCAGAGCACAGAGCTTTTCATTCAATAAGCAGAGATGCTGTGTAAAATGAAAATATCTTTGGAAGACGCAATACAATGACTTAAAAGTATTACTGAAGCATAATTTACTAACATCACATTTCTCTGGTGTTCAGGTTTTGTGTCAGAAGATGAGCAAAGATGACCCTGAGGATTCAATTTGCGGATGAAATGAGCTAATACCCATAAAGGGCTTAGTACAGTGCCTGGTGCAGTGTCCTCTAACTCAAGGGTTTGCTATTATCTCCATTTCACAAATGAAGAATTGGTTCGCGCAGGTTAAAGCTGTGGTTCAGACTGAAGCTGGCTCCATGCCCATTCTCTTTCTGCAGCAACAAGCCATAGTAGAGGACACCTCCAGTGGAAGGAAGCGCAAATTATTTCCTTTCAACACAGCTATTAGAGAAACCACCAGGTATGTTGTCTTGTTAGCTTTCTTGGCCTCATTATGTCCTGATCAGCAAAGGTTTCAGCAAGGGGGTGGGCCACTTGAACACCTCCAGTGTTTCGATCCTTTGGCTGACAGCCCCAGGCTGAACATATCTCCACACCTGATATTCTTTCTGGAACTAAAATGCCAGTAGGGCCCTGGTGCCACAAAGGCATTGGGAAGCCACCCAGAATCCTAAATGGCATAAATCCTTTCTTGCTTTCTGCTCTGTCCTTTCTGGTGACCAACAAAATGAGTGAATAATAATAATGATTTATCTAATTGTGAAAAACTGGTCAATTTCCCCCTACCTTATAAAAGTAGGGTACAGTACCCAGCTACATAGATTTATGACCATTGGACCAACACAGGGCTTTCTTTTTATTTTTTAATGCATTTATTATATACTTACTTGTTTGTTTATTTGTATACTTATAATTGAATTTATTTGAGTGATATTGGTTAATAAAATTGTATAGGTTTTAGGTATACACATATACAATACATCATCTGTAGGCTTTCTTTTTAAATATCTTCAACTATTTGAGGGTATGTATGTAACAGGGACATTCCAGCCTGGGTCCTGTGCCATTCTATGGATTGGTATTTTAGTATTTGAAGCAGTCCCATTTGTTCCTACAATACTGCCTTCCCAAATTCACTCAGCACATTGCCCATCCAAGTGGAGCAAATTGATGTGGGGGGAAAAAAACCACACACCACAAAACACAACAACTTAGAAATTAAATCTCCCCTGGAAGAGAATGCCACATAATTGAGTTTCTGTATATGTTGTTTGGAGACAGTAACAAAGAAATGTAAAACAGGATCCCTGAAGCTGGAACAGCTTGTAAAATCTGGTTAAGCCATGTTGAAAAATACTTGAATGCCCCCATTAGAAAACACAGACTATTTATTACTTCCTTTTCTTTAGCCCTACAAGGCAAAAGCTCCCTTTTTTATATTCCTTTCTCCCCCTTTCAAAGTGCACTCATTGAACTCTTGGCAATTAGTGTAATTGAAATTTATTGACAATGTGGCCGATGTGGCCGCCCATTGTCCCCGAGCGTGTGCGGCTGTGAGCAGCTCCACAGCAGCGCCGGGCAGCCTGGGCCTTGCTCAATCACATCAATGGGCCACCGGCTGCCAAGGGTTCCTTTGGGGGTATGAATGTTACTTAGTGATAAGAGCCTTTCGAAACAGGATCCCTGGACCCCATCTCTTGTGGGAGATGGAAATGAAATATGTATTTGGCTGCTGTGGAAAATTAATGTAATTGGCTTCCACATAAAGCTTTGACAAGTTGACCTGTTTGAAATCCAAGGAGGGCTTCCAGCCCCGTATCACATTATCTCCAACTAACCCAACCCCACTTAGTGCCCCCCACCCCAAACCCACTGGAGGTGAAATGAAATGGAATTTGGGTGCCAGTGTTTAACAGCGCTTCTGTTGAACACAGTTATTATTTCTGCATGTGTAGCTTCAAGATGAAGGGGTTAGGATGATTGGATTTCCATGTGCATGTATCTGTGTTGATAGCTCTCAGTTTGGGTTGTGTTTTCATTGGTAGGCAAGGGTTGAAATGTTTAGAAATGTACATGGGCACATCTATCTTTAGACCTGTTTTCTCTCTCAAATATTCAATATGATTCTAAAATATAGATGTGTAACCTTATTACCTTTAATTGGACTCATTTAGAGAGTAGTGCAGACTTCTAGGTTTCCCTTCTGAGAGGATAGGTACATTTTCACTTTAATGCATAGGGATTTAGGTATGTAATGCTAACAGGAACGATATATTTAAACTTCTGCCTATGGAAATGGGCATATAATGTTTTCCCTCAGGGTGTTTCTTAGAGGAGATTACTATGGTGAATTAATTTTAGCTGCTGTCCTGTCTGGTTCCTAATTTCAGATAATATGCTGTTTTGATTTATTTAATAGGACCCTAAAGTGCAACACACCAGAGTTTAGAATAATACAATGATAAATTAGAGAGCATATGAGAAAGCATGTGTATATGTTTCTTCCTTTGAGAAAATTTTCATGCTGTTGTTAAATGCGGAATTATTTGCATGCATTAATGTACATAGACCCTTCCCTCAGAACCATTTTATAGGTAACCCAGAAACAATAAGCTAGTAGGTTTTATTGATTCCACATTTAAAAATGGACTGGGTAAGCATATTATTATTTCCCCCCCCTTTTCTGTGGAAGAATTTGTTTCTCTAATAAATATTTATTGCAGCTAAGAGGGATTTAAAAGTTAGTCTTTCTCAATGACTTTTAAAACTCTAAATCATTCTCTTGATGAGGGTTTTATACTACGGTGGTCAAGCATTAGGGAATCATGCTGAACTTTTTGACTAGCACAGGAAAAAGGGGCAGAGAAGAGGCGAGGCACACAGGGGAATTGGATTCTGCATAGGTACTCAGATGTAATAGGTTTTGCTGAAGAGGATGCTAGGGTGGAGCTGGGGTGGGGTTGGGGGCCTGGGCTGGAACATAGTTGGGGTCTTTTCGGTCACTAGTTGGGAGACAAAGGACATTGTGAGGCAAAGGGAGTTGTGATAAACAGAAAATTGTGATAAACAGGAAGTTGTGAGAAACAAGAAGAGAATGAGCATGATGATTAGCTATAGTATGTAGAGAAATTTCAAAGTTAGTAAGTGAAAACTAGAGTTTGGTAACTGTTTCATTCTTTGTGTTTCTGTAGGTTTTTCATTGAAATGTTGAGTCATCAATGATCATAAGTTACACTTGAAAGTGAGCAGATGTGATCAAGGATGTCTTTCCATCTACACTGGTGATGGCCTTTAAGAGCCCCGCTCAGTGAGAACTGAAAACAGCAAGTGTAATGTGCATAGAGAAAGATTTTCTGCACCAGACACCATTTCTATGTCATAACTATTTAACAGCTGGAGTTATGGCATGATGAGTGGAAAGTTGAGTTTTTCAGGCATGGCATAAATTTAGTTGTTTTACTTTAAACAGGGTGTCTTTGTCAATAGAACCAATAGTACATATGTGTGTTTATGATAAGAAATTGGCTCACATGACTATGGAAGCTGAGAAGTTCAGACCCAGGACTGCCAATGGCATAGTTTCAGTCCAAGTCCCAGTGTGAAGGCAGCGGAAGCCTGATGATGCAGCTTGAGGGTAGGCTAAGAGAGAGAATTATTTCTCACTCAGTCTTGTATTTCCTTTAGGCTTTTACTAAATTGGATGAAACTCACTTGCATTGGCGAGGGCAATCTGCTTTCCTTGGTCTACTGAATCAAATACGCATCTCTCCCAGAATTATCCTCACAGAGACACCAGGAATAGTGCCCTATGGCCCACTGAGGATGACAATTAACAAACACATGTGGGTTCTTATCCTGCCCAACCTTTAAGATATTCAGTGTCCCCTGAAAGTTTTCTTCACATTTTCACTTTCTCCTGGGTTAGAGTTCATAGGTCTTTTCTGAGCATCCAGGTCCTTGTCTTCCTTCTGTCTCCTGAATGTCTTTTATGGTCTCTATTATTTTCTCACCTCCATGCTTTCCAGTGATTCCTTTGTCATTGCAAATTTTTACCCACATTAGATTCCACACTGATGCAGCTTCATAGTCGTTCATACCAGAGGCATGTAGGATTCTATGACCAAACCAACTCCTGACCTCACTTCCAAATCTGCCCCTCCTTTTTGGCCAGTAGTACCATGTCCATGCAGCTTTCCAAGATAGGGATCTGAGCAGGGCCAACCTCTCCCCCTCTCCTCTTTACTCCCATACCATGTCAGACCTCCACCTGCAGAACTATTAGATGATAAACTTGTGTTGTCTTAAGCCACTAAGTTTGTGGTAATCTGTTACAGAAGCAATAAGAAATAACTAAATGCAGTAAGTGATTAATTTCTGTGTTCTTGAAAATGTTACCTGGCTCACGTGCACTAGAAATTTAGGTTCAAAACTGTATAGTCAAGGCTCCAAGTATTTTATAGAATAGCCAAAATACATAAGTTTTCAATAAAAGTTGTAATGTGTGAAAAGCTATGATTTTTACTCATTAGTGAAGATATTACCCTACGCCAAAATTCCAATATATACTCTTATACAATTTTTTGAAATGGTAATTTGTTTCTAATGTAAACTAATTGGAATCAAATAACTTAAGTACTAGTTAACTGTTATATAAATATGTACATGCATCAAATAAATGTGATGTATTTTAAATTTACTCTTAGTGACTACTGTAATATTTTACAATCTCTGAAATGGAGCACAAAACATCAAATATGCAACCTAAAATGACTACAATTATAAAAATGTAGACACTCAAACCAAGATAACAAAATATGCACATAGGAAAGTATACTCTTGACATCAAGTGGAAATTCAGTTGCCAAATAGGGAATATTAGCTAAAACCAGGAGATATCATGAAACCCCTAGATTGAATAGAATAACTTTAACATAGTATTATGATCAATTGTCATAGAAAATTGGTTATTCAGTCAAGAGGCAAATTACCTTTCATTTGAAGCAAGCATAACATTTCAGTGACTAATTCTGTTCAGTGGAGATCATGGGAGGACTATTTGTGTAAGAATCCTCTGAAATGCATTTATATGCATGAAGAACACTTTCAAAGCTCAGTACTCAGTGACTAGTCTGTTGGAAGCCTCATAAAATAGCACCTTGTGGTCCAGTGGGTGGCATTCTGAGAGAACATCAGGTAGACCCTTCATTCTGCTAAATAAATTATTCTGTCAGTTGTTTTGATTAGTGTGAACTTGACAAAACATGTCTAAATTGAAATTCTAAGTCAAGATCAAAGCTGGAGAAAAGTTTGATGAATTAGAATGAGCAAAAGATTGAAAAAGAGAGCATTCTGCAAGTCATTGTTTAAAGCAGTTTGGCAATCATGAAACATACATTTTTATTAAATAACTAGAAGCCCAGTGCACAGATTCATGCACATTGAGAGGGAATTAATTAGAAGGTGGTCAGCAGTGTGGGACTGGGCAAGAGGGGCCAGACATGCCCAGGAAGTTTCTCACAACTTCCCGTGTATCACCATTTTTCTGTTTGTCACAGCTCCCTTTGGCCACTCCCTGGCTGGGGCAGCAATGGGGCTTGAAGGGAGTCTACGGAATGAGCAGGGTCCCTCTGGCAGGTGGGGTCCCTTGGCTTGGCCTGCGGGGATCCAGCTGAAACTGGCAGTCCAACATCACCTGAGGGGGTCCAGGAGTGTGAGAAGGCATTCTGCAAAGTTGCTGTTGCTTGACAGCTTTTGCATTGAGCGTCTGTCCCCTGGTGGTCAGTATGAGTCATACCTACTAGCCCATCAGCCTGTCAGCTGGTTGGCTGGTCGCTTAGCCATTTATATATATAGATTTACACTACAATATATGAAAAATGTCACAGTTACTTGAAAATCACGTTGAGAATAATTGAAAACATTACATGAGAGGTTTGGATTATTGTCAAATCACACCTGAGATTTTGTGCCACATGGTCAGGGAAACAGAGGCCCCACAGTCTTCACCTTGTGCGTAGTGAGATGATGTACCAAGTGGCCTGTTAAGAAGCTCAGGGATGTCACCTGAGAGTAGCTGGAGGAGAGAGGGGGAGCAATGTGGACATGGCCATTATGCAGTCTGGGATACTTGTAGAAGCTTTCTTTTGGAGAATCATTTACCTTCTGTAAGACAGAAAGGGGGCTGGGTCTCACTAGGTGTATTTACTTCCATCCTGAGGGAATCTGTGGCTGTCATTGTCTCATGCATGTTTGCTTCTCTCATGGACACAGAACTAGATGTATCTAACCTCTTGACTTGCTTCCTAAGAGCCATTCACCAAACCCCACCTCTCTTTGGCATGGAAAATCAGCAAGCATTTCACAAAATGCTGGTGACCTGTCTGTTGGTTGAGCTTCTTGTAGGCCTCCAGAGTTGAATTTGAGGGCATCTCTGAGAGGCAGATTAGGCATGGTGGATCTGTCTCTGGGTCCTGGTTTACTAAGGAGAAGGTACAGCAATCAGAAGGAGCATCAGTATAAAGAGCTAGAAATGTCTTAATTAGAAACGTGGTTTTTAGTTCGTTGGTCTTTGTACAACACAAAATAGTTTATCTCCTAGCTTCTTTGCCCTGTATCATCAAGGCCTGAGTTGGCAAAGGAACAACAAATAATCTTGGGCTTCATGCACATTCTCCTAATTTTGCTGCTAGACTTAAAGGGGGATAGTCCCTCCAGGGAGTGGTAATGCAGATGCAAGTGAAGCTTTATTTATTCTTGCTTGGAGTCAGAGCTGATGATTGACTTCATTATGAGACAGATGATTGACATTTAGAAAAGGAGAAAATTCAACCTGCCTTGCCTTCATTTCACAGCCAAAAAACTAGAGAAGCCATCAAACAGGCAAACAATAACCTACAACTAGCAGCAACAACAAACCACAGGGAAGGACTTCCGGGCTGGCTACATTATAATATTCAAAATGTCCAGTTTTCCAAATCGAGGCATACAAAGAAGTGAGAAAGTATGGCCCAATCATAAGAAAGAAGAAATTAATAGAAACTGCCAATGAGGAAACTCTACCAGACCTTAAATCAGCTGTCCCAATTATGCTCACCGAGCTGAAGTAAACCTTATACAAAGGGCTAAATTGGTAAAGGAGACTGAGGGTTTGCCCATCCACATGAACTTGCTTCCATCACCTGCAACCGTGCTTTCTACTTCCTGGGGCCAGGGCTCAGCATTTCTCCATGACTTTCTATAAAGTTATGAGTTTTAGTCATAAGTTAAGCATTCATGTTCACACTCTGACATCCTAGAATCTTCAGGTACCAGGACCATAGCCATCCATAGTTATTGAACAAGAAGAGTTGCCCCTGAGAGTCTGCCATAGAGGAAATCCAAAGGAGTCAGGTTAAAACTCAACCCATCTAAAATAATTCCTCTGTTCCTTGATATAAGCCAAAAAAGAAGGAAAGATAAAAACTTCTAAGAGTAATGAAATGTCCTTCCAGCCAGGAATATAGGGGAATTCCACCACTCAAAGACTTCCCAGATCAATTAAAAGGGATGGAGTTTCTAATATTTTAAAAGGCAGTAAGTAATCCAGTCATTTGACAGCTACTGAGTGCTAACTTATATCAGCCACAGTGCCAAAGGACAGAGCAGAGAGATGAATGAACACAGACTCAGAGGAAGTCTTAGTTAGTGTTTCCATTGATGAATGGAGCCAAAGTATGTCATTTTGGTTTCACAAACTTATCATTACAAGGATTTCAAAGCTGTGTTATACATTCTTATTTCCTGTCTTCCTAGGTATAGAATTTTCACTTTGGTGTAGAGATTCAGGATCACCACTCTACTATAATCCTATATAATAAAGAGGTAATATGCAAATGGTTGTTATGCCATGATGTGTAATGACCAACAGCAGGAGGGTGGGGCAGTGAGCTACATTCAGCGGAGAGCTAGGAGCATCTGTGAGCCGGACAGCCAGCAGAGGCAAGCAGCAGCACACTACTCATGCACGGATTTATGAACAGGGGTACTAGTAGTAACATAAATGACAACCATATAATTTTTAAAAAAGAAACAATCATAAAATGAGCACCTAATCTGTGACAAGTATTTGACTTTGTGCTTTTGCAAACATTATTTTTTAAGTCCTTGTGTGATAAGTGTTACATATATGTACAAATAAGGAAAATAAGGCTCAAAATGATTGTCCCTAACTCAAGGCTGATAGGTAATGGAGGGTACCTCTCAGTCCAAACTCCAAGTGGTTGTATTGCCTCAAGGGACAATCCTCCCATCTCCCTTCTTACAGGTCATGAAATAATCTTCTAGCAAGAAAGTGACTTGTGCAAGATCAAATGAAGCTAATTTATAATCTCCGATGGATGAAATCCATGTACCAATGTCATGAATATTTGTTGTATACACTACACCAGGAAGAGAAAAAAACCCCACTGAACCAGTGTTTCAAAATGTATCTTAAAATCTGCTGTTATATTATGAAAATATAGAAACATTTCCCCCCAAAAATAAACAGATATATACACATTATCCCATTCCTATTTTAGGACTGGTATAAAGAGGAATTGTAGGAAATACAAATTAAGAAAGGATTACTGTTTTTTTTGTCATACACAGATGTTCCCACTGGAAACCAGGTGCTGGGGATTACACATGTGAAGTCTACTTAGTATTCCTTACAGTATCTATACAGACAACAAGTGGGACTGGTACACAGAGCTGCTAAGTTAGTATTGGTTGTCTCTGTAAACTAATCTCCAAGTTAACTCCCAATACTTCTGCTGCATTCTGTTTGCCAGAGCGAGTCACTAGGTTCAGTCCACACTGAAGGCGGGGCTTATACACAGGTGTGAACACCAGGAAACAGGGATCCCAATAGTCCAGCTTAGAAGCTTCCCACTCCACTGATTATCTCACTTCTCATGTGGCCATTTCAGATTTATTTTGGTCTGCGTTCATCTTCTGCAGTATGTAAACTTGCATGCATCTCTGTCCTAAGGGAACATAGATCAAAGATGGACCTGCTAACTTGAATGGTGAATCATGTCATTGATGAACCCGTCTATTGTACTCACTGTGACATTTTTTCTTGATGTGTGAAGTTTCACTTCAGATATTCCCCATCCTGGATGTGACATACCCACTTTCCTTTTGCAAATGCATAGGAGGATATGTTATAAAACACATTTTCCCATCTTACTTCACATTCTCCTAAGCAATTTACTTTTACTGGGTCAATAGGTTCTCTACTTTAGGTGAGTTGTACTATTTAACAGAACCATAAATTTCTGTTTGAGATACAGATCCCTATAAGATCTCTGTGCAGAACTCCCTTTGAATCGAAAAATCTGTTGAAAAATCATGATTTTCTGATACTTTCAAAATAACCTTATTTTAAAGGTAGCATAACCTAGTGAATGTGAGCTCAGATTCTGTAGAAATACACAACTGTGGGTAAGTTACTTGGTCATCCATGCCTCAGTTTCCTCATTTATACAATGGGAAACATAATGATACCTTCCTTATTGGGGATGTTGTAAGTATTAAATGACTTAATAGTTGGAGACTACTCAGAACAATGCCTGTCTTTTAGTAAGTACTTTATAAGTGTTTGTTAAATAAAATAAATGGCTTTGCAGAAAGGATTTAACATTTTCTTGGCAGATGTGCTTGGTGTACTTAATATTATTTCAGTGGCTCTTATGAATCTTAACTAATTCTGATATCCCCGGGAGTAACCACTTAGAATAAATAATTTGTCCTTCCTTTGTATATCAACCAACACTGGTCTATGTTCCCCCCTCAGGGACAGGGGCAGTATCTTGCTTCACCCTTTACATCCCGGGTTTCACATTGTGCCTAACACATGGAAGGCATTACATGAACAGTTGCTTAATTAATTTCATATTGTTTGGGGGTGACAATTTGCAAGAAAAAAAAGGAGAGATTGTCCTTTAAATAGAGTTTTTTTTGGCCACAGTTGCCTGCCGCTTAGCAAAGCTAGGTATCTTCCTGTTCCATTACATAACCCAGCCAATTAATCAACACTCCAATGACTCCCAAGACGGACCTTCATTCTGTCTACTTATTAACTTTCATTATGTGCAATCACTACAGTGTAATTGTGAACAGGATGGATTATGCTGTAAACTTTTTTCCTATTACACCATTCCTTCACAAATCCCCTTATTAAAGTGTACCAAGGGTGATATATTATGTTAAGAAGGTTTAAAACATAAGGTGACAATGACCTTCCCTTTAATTAACTATGATGGAAACAAAGGTGAGAACAATGATGATGAAGCTAGGCAGAAAACCATAAATCATCCTCCACACTGGAAGGCAGGACACAGCTACAAAAATAACCTTGTGATTCACAGGTTAAGTGAGTGCTCCAGTGTGTGGCTCCACCACTATTTATTTACTCATAACTCCACTGTATTGTGGGCACGAGAGGATGCTCAAGAACCTGGAATTGAAAGCCAGCTGCTGCCTGCTGAGGTCAGATTTCAGAGCTCCCTAGGTTGTTTTGCTTAAAAACATCAAAATTACCAAGTATTAATCTGGTAATAAAGTAGATAAAGAAAGCATTGCTTTAATTATTATTGTTGAGACATAAATTATACATGGTAAAATACACTAATCTTAGGGTTTGGGGTCAATGAGTTTTGACCATTGCATACATTTAAGTAATTTCCACCAAAATAAGACACATGATTTTTTCATCACCCAGAATTCTCTAGTGCCCTTTATAATCAATCCCCCTATTCCAGTATCACTATTCTCACTTTCACTTTACTAATAGATGTTTGTTTTGATCATTACTTGATTTTGTATTGATTGAATCATACAGTATTCATTTTGTTACTATGTAAAAGCTTTTCTTCCTGCAGGCACATTATAGTTTAATTTCTAAATAAGTTTTTTCTTTGTCTTCTTTTTATCCTCCTCCTCTTCTCCTGCCTTTTTTTTTGTTTCCTGGAGAGGGAATACAACCTGGGATCCATGTCCTGGGCTCATTTGCTTTCCCCAAAGCTCTGCTCATGCTCACTGTGGTGTTGGGAATGGCCTCCCTTCAGGAATTGTAGTTCCAGCCTTGGTCATCTATTTAGCTGTGAGCTTTGACTCCACACAGTTTATCAGAGAAGTCTATCCAGAGTAACTTCATTGTATGTCTCACCTTCGCTGCCCCTACCTACCATCCTCCATTCTGCAGGCTGGCCCCACATTTTCCTCTTCACGAACAGTGACAGAAGTTTATCTTAACTGAATATGCATCTCCAGTTTTAGGCAAGGAGATTTCTTTCATTAATATGTTTGGAATGAGTTAGAGTTTTTCATAATACTAATAGGCTAAAACAAAAGCAATGCAAGGGACTTATTCTAAATATTAGGCCTTGCTTCATTAAGGTAATTCAGCCAGAAGTGAAAAATGATTCTAGAGGAGATGGACTTCAGGTGTCATACAAGTCTAAAAAGATTACAGTAACTGCCCTGACTGGTTTGGCTCTGTGGATAGAGCGTTGGCCTATGGACTGAGGGGTCCCGGGTTTGATTCCGGTCAAGGGCATGTACCTTGGTTGCGGGCCCTTCCCCAATGGGAGGTGTGCAGGAGACAGCTGATCGATGTTTCTCTCCCATCGATGTTTCAAACTCTCTACCCTCTCCCTTCCTCTCTGTAAAAATCAATAAAATATATATTTTTTAAAAATATTACAGTAACTATTATAGACTGAATATTTGTGTTCTCTCAAAATTCATATGTTGAAGCTCTAGCCTCTATTATGATGGTATTTAGAGGTGGGGCCTTTGGGAGGTGATTAGGTTTAGATGAGATCAGGAGGGCAGGACCCCCTAGTTGAGTTAGTGCCTTATAAGAGGAAGGGAGTCAAATCTCCGTCTCCTGGAGCACTTACCAAGGGAAGACCATGTGAGGTCACAGCAAGAAGGCAATAGTCTCCAAGCCAGGAAGCAGGCCCTCTCCAGACACAGAATCTGCGAGAAATTATATATAATTTATCTTGTTTAAGCCCCTAGTCTGCTGTATTTTTCTGTACTAGTCCAAGTTGACTGACAGCATCTGTTAAAGAAACTGCATGGTTTAGGGACCAGGTAATATGAAACTTTGCCTTCATCTCTCAGTTATTAGGATTGATCTGGTATAAAAACTAGAGGTCCAATAATTAGTGACCTATAAGAGCATCCATTTGTCAACTATTATTTGATGGGCATTTCCCATACACAGTGGGCTGGCAATGGGCATGATGAGAATTTCTGGGTGGCAGGATGGGATGAAGCCCTTCAACATTCTGCTTTCATTTGCCAGGTTTGGGCATGGAGATCCCTTGTAGATTAAAAAAAAATCTGCCTGAAAGACTATTATCTTCATGGGCATAAACAATGCACTGTATCAGTCTTGCAGAGTTAGCCACAATTTATGCTGAGTGAGTTGTAAAAAAAAAAGTGCTGATGTAATTATATTTTCTATCAATGTACATTCAGAGGATGGGTGCTAATAAATTCATATTCTTTATAAGGCTGTTTCTTTGTTAGTAATGTATAGGTTCTACTTATTTTTGCTTTAATTTGATAAATGACTATCACATGGACTGTGCATGTGTGCATATGTGTATGTGCATGGGAAAGAGAAAATGAGAGGAATAGATTATTGGAAAGAGTAGGTTTTTACCTTGGAATAACAATTGTATGTCTTAAGTGCAAAAGCCCATACTCCCTAAATATTCACATGAAGACATTAGACTATTGAAATATATATATTATTCAAGGACATGGCTGGCTTGTAAAAAGGGGATGAAGCCATAGTTCTGGGATTGTGCTTCTGTGCAAGTCCACACCTCATTTCTCTCACTTATGGTGGTAACTCTGCTAGCTCTCTCCTCCCTAGTTTCAGCGCCTAGCAGAGGGGCACTTCTCAAACCCATTGCTTCCTGAAAGCATAGTGAGTCCTCAGCAGTCTTATATAAATGAGTGGAAAGGTGAATTGAATGAATACCACATTTGTATCAGAAAAATGGCTCAAAGTAAAAGCTAAAGCACATTGAGGTGACTTAGTAGCATGTTATATTAAGGTCAAAGGATTTCAAATGGTCAATATGGTTTTAGCTAGTAATGGTCGTATGTCTAATCATTTTTTCCTGAGATTTAAATCTCTAAATTAGGTAGTATGTCATAAATTAGCATAAGCTTTTAAAAAATCTTGGGTAAACATGATGGTAAATTTTGGATAATTAAAAACAATTATTTATATATTTATTTATTTATGATAATAAAGACAAACAATAGTGTGGAGCAGGCCTTAGAGAGGGGGTGTGAGAGAGGGGAATGGTGTCAATTGGGGGGAAAGGGACATCTGTAATACTTTCAACAATAAAAATCCTATATAATAAAAGCCTAGTATGCTATGTGTCTGGTCGTCCAGTAGGCCATTCAACCAATCAAAGTGTAATATGCTAATGATATGCTAAGGTCACTCAACTGCTTGCTATGACATGCACTGACCACCAAGCGCAGACACTCTGGCCATTATGTTAGCTTGCTGCTGGGGTCTAGCTGATCAGGACTGAGCAAGGTGGGCCAGACATGCCCTGAAGCCCTCTTGTGGTCCCTCCCCGGCTGGCCAACCTCCCTGGCCCGGATGTGCACTGGTGGGGTCCCTCGGCCTGGCCTGCACCCTCTCACAATCCAGGACCCCTTGGGAGATGTCAGTGAGCCGGTTTTGGCCCAAGGGCAGAATGACTGGTCGCTATGACACACACTGACCACCAGGGGGCAGATACTCAATGCAGGAGCTGCCCCCTGGTGTTCAGTGCGCTCCCACAGGGGAATGACTCTCAACCAGAAGCCAGGCTTACAGCTGATGAGCACAGCGGCAATGGTGGGAGCCTTTCCTGTCTCCACGGCAGCACTAAGGATGTCCGACTGCTGCTCCCCGAGGGGAGTGGACCTAAGCCATCAGTCAGACATCCCCCGAGGGCTCCTGGACTGTGAATGGGTGCAGGCTGGGCTGAGGGAACACCCCCCTCCCCGAGTGCATGAATTTCATGCACCAGGCATATATATTAAATCTACTTATTTAAGATATATATGTATGTGTATTCTACTTTATGAATGTGTCTACATACAGCTAAAACTTTTATGCTTTGTGTTTCAATCCACATGTTTGAAAGTTAAAACCAAACTGTTTTCCATGCAAACACCCCCAACTAGTCCCGGAATTAAAAGATCGCATGATTTAGGTGTTAATTCAAGAAGGCATCCAAAGCATTAAGGTTTCATACATCGCCCTGTTACTTCTTGGCCTGGACTGGCAAACCCTCCCAAAGCCTGGTCACTTTCAAACAAGAAGGAGCTGGTTTGTGGAGGGGAACATGGAAAAGTCAAATTGTTTTGGCAGAATTTGGGGGGGAGGTTAAGTTTATTACTATTTTAATATTTTCCCATGCTTTTGCTAACAAGGCATGACAAATGAAGTCACCTTTAATTCCTCATTGGCTAATAACACCATAAAATAACTCATTTTAATTGTTACCTCCGGCCAGTCATCAAGTCGACTAATGAAGAGAAACTTGTGGCAGAACAGCCCCCACTTAATATTTCAGATTGGAGTAGGGATTATGTTGATGGTCTTCACAGGATGAAAAGAGAAATAAAAAACGGCATCAAATGAAGAGAAACAATTTGGTCAAATCACTAATAATGCCATTGTTTAGATGCACGAATCCCTCGTTCAGTACTGCTTGAATTTCTGAACTCTATTCAATAATGTTCAGATGCTCAGATAATTCAAATCGTGGTTTAGGAGCTGTCTAATGCATAATATCAAATCTTATTTCAGAATCAGTATCTCTGAAAAATTGCATATAGTTAGCATCATTCTCTTTTGTTCTCTGCTTTTTGAAGACAATAAACTATTTGACTATCTAATTTCAGTAGAAATGTAATGATAATGATTAACCTTTTCTTCATTAACATCTAATGAAACAATGAAGCATTGAATCCACTTATCAGGCTTCAGAGGAGAACATCAAAGCTCTAAACTGCATGAGAGGTGGCTCCTGCTCCTTTATTATCATCACAGGCGGCGGCAGCCTTAGTGTCAACCTGATCATCCAACCAAACAGACATCATCACTTCTCATCAGAGTTGCATTTTCTCAACTTGTTGAACGTGAACCAAAGGAATCTCTGTCAAGATGAGTAGTTAGTGATTTGCATAAGAAAACAAAAGAGGGTCTCAAGCAAAGGAAAATAGCAACAATAAACTCTCACTGGGCCCTTGGTCAACTGAGTGTGATTACCTTCACACAGCAAAGATAGGAAGAAAAATTTAACCCCAAAAGTGGAAAATCCTAAATCTGTTTGTTTTGGTCCAAATCTCCTGCACTGTGGGGCTCCGTCTGCAGAATTTTCCCAGCATGCTTCTGAGGAACAGTCTTGGCTCTTTCTGGGGACATTAATTATTTTAGGTCACTGGGATTCCCATCGAGTACGCTGTGGTAGTTATTAAAATTCACTACCAGGAAGTAACATGAGTCTGGTCTTTAAAAGAAGATTGATGGTAATAATTACAGTGTTAAGATACTTGAATATGGAAAACAATTATTTTAGGAGACAAAGAAGAAATTTGAAAACCATGCAGCTAATTTATAGATTTCTAGACTTTCATAGTTTTTCAACTAATATTTGAAAATTAGATGAACTAGTTTGAACAAATAAAAAATACTTTAACTCAGAGGAACCAATTCTCCCGAGTCTCCTTTCCTTCTGAGGTTAATATGCAAAACACTATACACATACATGGGAGAGGTGGCAATTTTAAGCCGTTTTTAAATTTCAAAGAAAAAAGAGAGAGAGAGCAAAGCAAGTATATCTCTTGTCCAGAATTATTTAGTTAATGCATTTGTGGGTTACTTCATGATGTGTTATTCATTCTGAAGTTACCCATGCAAAGGAACAGAGCCTGAGCATTATATTAGGTACTATTTGTTTTTCTAAACTTAAAAGCAAGTTAAAGGTAAAAAGTAGGCTGTATTTAGATAGCCAAGTTATTTCAGTTTTCATTAGAAATGTACTTATTCTACCTTCGATTTGGAAGAAACTAATCTGTGACAATCATTTCTTTTTATTGAGAAGTAGAATTGTCCATATGCTTCTGTAGATTGCCTAGTGGGAGTTACATTTGTTCAGGCTGAACACACTTCTGGCTATGAAGTCATTCTTATGTCAAAGGCTGAGGCTTAAATAAATAGTGAATGCTTAATAATAAACATATCTTCACATTGGTTTTGTCAATTTTAGTCATATTGAAGATCAGAAATAAATATAGGACTGCCTTTATGTCTTTGGAGACTGTGTTAATTGCATGTGTTAGTGACTGAAATAAAAATAATCAGACATAATGATATTGTAATAAACATGCTGAATCATAGTCTCACATTAGCGGTTCGTATTATTCCACTTTTGGATGAAATGGAAACAATGGATAGCCTGGTGTGCTTTGTGCATCATTTCCCCTGACATGATGAACTATCAGGACCCTACTTAGCACCGTAGTTAGTAGATGCAGGGGCAGTGTCGGTGGCACAGCCCAGCAGGCTCTCCCACAAGGATTTTTCTAAAAAACATCTTAAAGAATTGCAGCAAATGCAGTTCTGCTAGGAAGAAGCAGTTGGCATTTCTTCCGAATTTAGAGACAGTATGCATAAAGGGAATACTGCAAATGATGGCTTTACTTAATAGTGTATTTCGTTTTTAATTGCTGAATATATTTTTCCAGCGAGAATGCAAAGAACATAATTTGCAATGCTTACATAAAAGCTCCTTATGCCCAAGGATAAACTGCACTATAGAGAAATAAAGAAGTTAATAGGTCATTATCTTTATTAACTTTACAGAGAGTGGAGTTTGTAAGATTGTATTCAGGGATTGCCTAAATTACACAGCAGATTCTATCATTTCCTCAAGAGGGCATAGGGGAAAATCTTGAGGATGTGAAAAATAAGGGAGAAATAATTCCAATATTAGAGATGACTCTTTTATTTTCTCCTCTTTATATGTAGAGGTGAGGAAGGTTTGTTCTTTCAGCTGGAAAGATGGAAGAGAATGACTCAAACTAGTGCGTGTGTGTGTGTGAACACTGCATACATAAATGTGGATAAATGTGTACAGTTTCTTTCTATAAAAATTTAGAAATGTATGTGTAATGTGTAATCCACTTGCTTTGCTAACAGTAATAGGAGATTGTAGAGCCCAGTTTCTTCTTATTGTGATTTATTCTTTTGAAAATGCAACTGTGATAAAAGGCTAATCAGAAATGTGTTGCTTTGTATACAATGAGATAATGAATTCCTATTATAAGGAACGATAATTGAAAGGTGGTACACCATCTTGCTCATCAGGCTTCTTCTATAAATGCAAGATGCTCTGTAATTTCTAACAGGTTTTGAGTGTGCGCGCATGCATGCGTGTATGCGTGTGTGTGTGTGTGTGTGTGTGTGTGTGTGTGAGAGAGAGAGAGAGAGAGAGAGAGAACTATACACTAAATTGTTTTTAGTTTTCAGGTAATTCTTTGATTCTTTTTTTCCTTTCTCGGCAGGTGGAAATTGTGTAGCAAAGTGCATGGACTGAAATAAATCTGATATGTGGCAAGAGATTATAATGAGACACTAATGAGGGCCTGGAGTCCAAAGAAAGAATGTCACCTGGAAATTGTGATCAGGGTGAGGGAGCTAATGAGAAATCAGTGCGGTACACAGCCCCAGTGGTCCCCTTGGTGCCCGCCTGTCCTCTGCCCCCTCCTTGCTGATTCCCACAGGGCAGCTCCAGGGAAGGAAGAAAGGAGATGTCCAGCGAAAACGCTGTGAACGGCAGGGTGTACAGGCTGCAGGCGGGAGCGTGCCCCACCCCCACTATGACCCCCAGGCCCACCCCCACGGTAAAGCAGCACAACAAGCCAGACAGACTTCATCTCCATGGGATGCGGTGCAGGCATTTTTAAAAATTAGCTTCTTAAACCTTTGTGGCTCTTAAACTCGAATGTCCTTATGCTGTTATCCTTAAAACTGGTGCAGACTTTTTAGCTTTCAAAAATCACACTTTAACTATACTTGCTTATTGGGTAGATTAAAATTTCTTAGTGGTCTAAGATATCCATCAGCACTGAAAATGTTCCTCTATCTACTTATTTTAGTAGATCCTGTGAATCCATGTTTAATTTCTCCTGTTGAAAATGGAGCACTTCTCTGAGCCACCATTAAGACAAAAGCATTTCATTCCAGGGTGGCATGGTTTTCCTCATTCCATGCTCTGCTGTTCATTTGAAAGTAATCACTCCTTTATTTAAAGGATTACATTGCATCAATTGGTAACTTAAAAGATTACACCATTGAATGGAGGAAGGAAACATGAAATCCCAAGGCCATGTAAAAAATACATTTATTCTCTCGTTTCTTCTTTCAGTGTCTCCTTCAAGTGTCACCAACATTACACTGTGTCAAATGAACATATGCTCCTGGTAGTTAAAACAAGATTGTGTTTTGTGACATTGGTTAGCCTGGCTAGTGCTCGCATTTGAATCGTCCTGAGTGACTGCCCCCCTTCCAGCAAGCACAAGAAAGGGCAGGCCTGCTTCACCCCGATTCAATGAGTCCCTCTCACAGTCATTCCCAGTTGAGAACGCTCAGTTCTCCCTCCATTGTCCTCCTGACAAATGGTGAATGTCCTCCATTTGCCATGTCTGACCTTGACTAATTATGCACAATTGGTGCAGCTGTCCCTTGCTTTACCAAGTGCTGTAACCCCAGAACACGCAAGCAACTTCTGGCCGCCACCATAGAACTTCGATTTGAGAACTTCATCACGGGGAACAATGCCAGCTCTTTGTGCTGACTTTCAGGTCGGTAATGCCCTCTGTCCCCATATGTTGACAAATAATTTATATTCATACTGTGCTTTGTCCCTACATTTTTAAACCGACTATATTAAAGCAGGTTAGAAAAGTTTTCTGAAAGTAATCTATCAAAATAACTCTGCTAAAATGTGAAAGAAAAAACAAGACTGGTAGAGAAGATTCACAAAACACACTTGATGTTATTAGTATTTGTTTTTCTGGTCATATTTCATGATTCACTGTGCATTTTGCATGAGTGATTTTTAAGTAGGCATTTTTAACCATGGGCCGCATGTTCACAAACAAAGGTTGCCTCGGTCATTAATGCTACCTATAGGCTTTGCAGAAACAGAATGGAGATGCTGCTCACTTGTTTATTTTATTACATAAAAATAAAAATAAATGCTGATTATTGTTTTATTGATTAAAATGCAAAAAATATTTTAATTATGTAAGCATGTTTCTAACAAAAGAGGATATTGTATTATAGGGTGTTTTTTCTTTCAAATTGTTATCTTCTGAGTGTTTCTCTACATTAAGCATGTTATAGTGGTCAGTTTTTAAATAAGGCAATTTTTAAGGAAAAGTGGAAGCTTTAAAAAGTGTCTTGTAAAAATAAACTAATGGGGGAAAGTTGGTGTTTAAAAATATAAAATTCAAACAATAAAATTTGCAGTATCAAAAAATACAGAACATAAAAAGTATACAATAAGTCTAATATGATATTTTAAACCTCAATGCATAGCTTATTATGAAATAAACCAGGTATTGTAAGTTGACTGAGGATACTATCTTTATAGGGCTGAGAAGTATCCTATATCATGTTCTGATCAAGACACCACTTCCATACCACCTTCTGTTCCGAAGCTCTAACATAACATCCTTTAGCAAGCACATATGGCTATGTCTGTATTTGCATACTTATATATGCAGGTGAAGTCCAAGGTATTTTCTATAGAAAATGTATATTCACTGCAGCCCTGGCTGCCACATGTGCCAAAAGCAAGCTTCCCCTGTAGATACAGTATAGAAGCAATTTTAATCATTCTGCTTTTCCCAGGAAGAACACAGAAGGAAAAACTTAAAAGGAAGTACAAATTTTAAAAAAAATAAGGGCACTTTTTAATGAAAATGTTTTAAAGAAATTATATCTTCAATTTCAAATAAGATTGAACAATGAAATAGAAGTCTGGGGTTCCAAAGAAAGTGGGAAACCTTTTATTTCTTACATTTTAATATATTATTGATTTTAATTGGCTTCATTTAATACAAAACCATGAAATAAAGTGACCTCCTTTATAGTATATCTGTGCATGATATTAAGGAAAAAAATAATTGCCACTGCTCCAAAAGGAGAAGGAAGAATATAGCAGGAAAAACCACTCAATTTTGTTGAAAGAATAAAATGTCTTTAAGACTTATCATCAAATCACACAAACTTAAAATAAAAATTGAAAATTAGACATACTAACAATCCTGTCAAAGCATTTAAAAACTAGCATATTGCTGGAAGTATTAAAATACATATTTTTCCAAACCTGTCCACAGGGTAGGCCTTTCACTGATGGGGTCAGAGTGCCCATGACTAGACCTGCCTGATTGATCAGAAGCCTTATTTAGGTTCTGCTGCGTTTGTTGTTGTTATTATTATTTGTTTTGTTTCGTTTTAACAAGAAAAGATTAAAAAATGTTTTGTTTTTTTTTATGCTAGTCAGAAGTGACATGCACTGGTTTCTATTCTATAGGTGCAATAATCCCATAGCTTTTCTGTCTTCTGGAGACACTTACTTCTGTTGTACATTGAGCTCTCCTGTAGAAAGATCAACTTGGTGCTTTCTCCCTCCTTAGAACAATGTTTGATTAAGAACCTTGTCTGAGCATTATGCTAAGTGAAATAAGCCTGTCAATGAAAGAAAAATACATGATCTATTTAAAAACACACACATGTCTGCCCTGATGTCATCAAAGGCATGGAGGAATGCAAGTTTTTTCTTACATGCGTGGGATACACACTGTGTCTCCTCCACAATTTAAGAGTATCAGTTAGCATAAACCTCTGCTGCAGCCCTGATATCTTCTGAGAGAAGCACCCCAATGACTTCCTCTAAAGTGAAATAATGATAGAGGTAATTCTGAGGGTTGGTCACAATAACACATGCTTTAGAGCATCTATATATATAAAAAGCCAGTGTCCATGATGACCATGACGACCAAAGGACCAGTTGTTGAGGTGCATTGAGCACCTCTCGGTCCCTCCCCCTGGCCCTCAAGCAGGGCGGGGTGGGACTGGGGACTGGGGACTGGTGAGCGGGCTGAATGGCTGACCTCTTGCTCTCTGCTCCCGGCCTGCAGGCTTCGATGAATCAATGATGGTGAATGGGGGAATTGGGGTGGGTGGCGAGAGGACCAGGCTGGCTGTCAAGACATTGGGATCACCAGCTCATCCCCGGTTGCGGCTGCTCCAGACCTCAGGCCTGTGGGAATGCAGGTGCCAGCGACTTTACCTCCATGTGTGTGCACCAGGCTGGCTGCTGATAGAACAAGCTGCCCGCTCAGGGCCCCTCACACTGGGGCGGTAGGTCACGGACATGCCCCGCAGCTTCAGTCAGTGCCTCAAGCCCCAGCAGCAGTGGCAGCGGTAGCAGCAGCAGTGGAAGCAGCAGCGGTGCCCCACATGAGTGGCCCCAAGCAGGCAGTGGGTTCCATCAGTGGCCGGCCTGGTGCACAGGCATGGAGGTAATGTTGTTAGTGCCTGCTTTCCTGTAGGCCTGAGCCCCTGAGTAGCTAGGGATGAGCTGGTGATTCCAATGGCCTTTAGCCTGGCAGCAGAGGCAGCGTTTGGCCTGGGGACTGGCCAATGGGCAGAAGATGGCCCTGATCGCAGGAGGCTAGGCCCTAGGGACCCTACCAGCAAAATTTTATGCGTTGAGCCTCTAGTATAAGTATAATCCCACGAGAAAACAAAAACCATGGAGGCGTTTTTTAGGATTAGTCAGTTTTTTTTTCTTATATCATAATCTGGCATTTCCTATTTTAGTGTATTACAGGGAGTCCCCATTTCAAATACACGTTTGCAGTGAAAAATGGTGCACCTCCTCCAAGAGCTGTAAGAAACTGAAATTAAACATTTATAAGATTCTCCACTTAGCTCTTTGACTACAAATAACCTGAAACAACCTTAAAAGGAAAAATAGAAAAAAAATGCCTGACTTGTGTGTCAAAAACTAATTTTTGTCCATAACTTGAAAGCTTTGTAAACCTTGAAATAATAACCATACACAATTTTATATTTAAAAAGAAGCCACATTTTCTATGAAATTTAGAATCCAAAATGCTCAACTTTAAGTGGTTAAAAAAAACTTCACATATAAAATAATGTGTTTATATATGACATTTATCTTCTATAATTATTACTTAGCATTTTCCACCATGGAAAAAATGGAAAATATTCCATAAATAGAAATTAGAGCTGCCTGTTTGCTAGAGCTGAGAAGGCACCAACCAGCAAAGACTATGGGTGGGGATGAGGATCACTTAATAAGAGACTTTTAAAGATGAATTAAACAGACAGTTCTAATAGATGACAAATTCAATGGACTAAGGACATGCTAAGTCCATTTCCAGTTCAAATGAAAGAAAGAAAATGCTGATGTGTTTAGTTGAATGATGTCTGAGCAATCTTCCTTCACATCTGCAATTTATCAGACTGGAAGATGATTTTATCAGAGGCTGTGTTTTGGGAAACAACAAATCCAACTGCCAGCAGTTTACAGAAGACTTTGTCTAGGAGCGGGCAGGGAAGAGAGCCACTGCCTGTGCAGGAAGCCTGCTGCCCCGGAGAGAAGCGACTGCTCCTTTTCACAGGGTGAGGGATCTACCTGTGTCTCTCAAGAGTGTCCCTCCGACACTTTTGACTTCAGTTGGAACAGATTTCTCCCCACTTCATATCTTCTCAACATCCCACTGGGATTCTCTCTACACACCTCGGACTCCCAGTAGATCTTCCTTTCTTGACTTGTCTGTTCCATAAGCCTCGGATCCTGAGGGCAGCTTTCATGTATAACTCTCTCTAGCTCACACCCAGTGTTTGGTAACACGTGAATAGGTGTCCCAAGGATGAAGGCTGAGTAAATGGATAAACTAAATATGGATGGACGTGTTTGTATTTCTATGACAGTGTTCGTTAATGCCCTCGTTAATTAACACAATACAGCAAGAAAACCAGTCAAAGAGATTACCTAAACAGTTTCCTACTTAAAGTGCAAATCAACAAATTAATCTTCACAAGTAAGAAAGAATCCTTTTGAATTGTTACCTTAAAATTTAATTGTTTTTTATCCTCTCCTGAGGATGTGTTTTCATTGAATTGAGAGAGAAAGGAGGGGAAAGAGAGAGAAAGTGAGAGAGACATCAATATGAGAGAGACATTGCCGCCTATACACACCCTACCAGGGATCCAACCTGGGAATGCTCCAACCAACTGAGCTACCCGGTCAGGGCCTTAAATTTCAATTTTTACATTTCAAGTTTTCAAGTTAAAGTAATGTTTTTCTTATAGAAAAAAAATACAACCGCTATCATTAGCATCATGCATTTTTCAGAATTTTGAGAGGGGAACAAAATATAAAATAAGCAGAAAGCCATAGCAGATCTTGGTTCATTCATCTGTAAAATAAAAACAACAGTGCCTTCCTCTGAGGGTTGTTTTGAGTATTAATATTTGATAAGTGCTTAGTGTAATACATGGCACAAGGGAAGTGTTTTTTAAGAAAATAAGAAACAATAAAACCTCCAAATTGTTCAAAAATAATTCTCTCTGTGAACTCATGTGGATTTGGAGATTAAGCATGGAGGGGGACTGCCACCGAGCTGCCTGTGACTCAGGGAATCTGAACCTCAGTTCAGAGACTCTCAGAGCCCAGAATACCCTGGAATGTTGACAGCTGGGCCAACAATGGTTCACCAGACTTCCTCCTGGCTGGCCCCATTGCCCGTCTCCAGGACTCTCCCGCTGGAGCACCACTTCCCAAACTCCAGCCTAGCCTTTCCAACTTGCTCCATTCTTTGGGAACCAAAATTGCCCCCTTAAGCCAGAAAGATAAATATAAGATATACACCGTGCATCACTCGAGGCATAGATAGCCATGGTGCTACCTCTGGAGAACTTATGTCCTTATCCTCAGGGAAAGCAGACTGTCTTTCTGTTCAGCACCTGTCCACGGACCCCAGACTCTGGCCTTCCTTAAACTGCACAAAGTGCAAAGTTCCTTTCTCACATATTCACTCCTTCTGTTTTAGTGAAGCTGATGTTCTTGCTACAGGCTGTAGCGAGTAGGACAATTAAAGATGCTTTCCTTTGAATTTTACTAGGAAATAGTTTGATTGTTTCCTGTAATTGAACTTCATAAAAATAGCACACTAAACCAAATAGCCTGGGCAAGAAATAATTGGAACATATTACCTCAAGTCTATGTATATTTCTTCTTAGAATCTCTTCCATCATCATGTGGAATCTAGAAAGAATGAATAAATGAATGCATGAATGAATCCTATAAGTATCTTTATTTTCAAAAATATCTCTATCTATTTCTGTGCGGTTGAACAACCCTT
Source organism: Myotis davidii (assembly GCF_000327345.1). Taxonomy (NCBI): domain Eukaryota; kingdom Metazoa; phylum Chordata; class Mammalia; order Chiroptera; family Vespertilionidae; genus Myotis; species Myotis davidii. The sequence goes on along the minus strand of NW_006289813.1, from coordinate 10,604,392 downwards.
TCACAGGGGTTTCCTAAGACCATCCTGCATATCCGATATTTACATTATGATTCATAACAGTAGCAAAATTACAGTTATGAAGTAGCAACGAAAATAATTTCATCATTGGGGGTCACCATGAGGAACTGTATTACAGGGTCCCAGCATTAGGAAGGTTGAGAACCACTGCACTACAGGCTTTCTCACTAATCCCCTTCTCTGCCTCATTTCCAGGCTTCTAGAGCCCAACCCACTGCCTGGTGTCCCACCATAGCCTGTGGGAACCCCACCCAATATGGAGATGTGGCTTCCCAGGGTCCCAGGAGTTTCCATGCTGTCCTATATTGCTCCAGAGATTTAAAGAACCTGTTCTCAGGCACTAAGAACACTCAGGTCAGGGAATGCATAGCCCTTTAAAGGAACTCACTTTCTGTGGCCACTCCAAGTGTCTACCTAAATATCGTCCATGTAACCCTCTGCTGGACATATCACTTTGTTGCTGTATCAGAAGCATAAAAGCCTAACTTCCCAGGTTCTAAATTTCTCCAAGTTAGAAGTCATCTAGGTCCTAATTATTTATGCAAATGCTTTTCTGGGATGTATCTGGTAAATTTGGAGCAGAAACTCTTTTTTAGGGAGTGGGACTTGACTCAGGGCCGTAAGGTCACAAGAGGCCAAGAGAAGCTTTCCTGAAAAGCAGGCGAGGGTTCCACGGAGTAAGCATTGCCGAGGCCTCAAAATGGATGAGATGCCATCCTGATGTTCCACATCCCTTTCACTTGGTGCACCAAATGGCCTACAGCTGTGGACCTTGTCCTCAGTGAAAGCAAGGTGCACTCAGAACAGGGATGCACTGGTATGTGTTAAGCCATCAGCCAGCTCTTAGGGGTTGAGAGGAAGGGTTTGGCATACCGCTCTGCCAATTTCCATGGTGTAAATACTTCCACCATCGTCAATTTCAAACCTGCCCACCTGACTTCACAGAACACAGAGTGGGGAAAAGATGAATAGCAGCCACCGTTGTACAGCATTTCTGGCATACAGAAGAAATCAACCTAATATCATGACCACAAATTATAGTTAAATGTAGTAAAACAATTGAAATGTGATATGCATTTTATTACTTGTGTCTATTATAATTTATTAAATTGTAAGTCTATGTAAATTTTTTTTTAATAATGTCTATGTTCAACCACCATCTCACTGGTGCTGCCTGGCTCCAGCATACCATTGAAAACTGACTTTTCTGTCATTATTCATAATGTTGTTTTTATTAAAATGCTCTTAAATTTAGCAAATAACTGATACAACCATGAACTCTCAGCATGGTTTTATTATTTGCCTTGCCCTCCTATACATATACTGCTTCCTGCAGTCCGTACTGTGCTTTGTCTATTGTTTCATTACCTTTGGAACATCTTACAGATTTACTTATTTACTATTCTCCACTTAGCATTTCCCTTCATTAAACTATAGGTGCCAGCATGGCAGCAATTTTTACTCTTGAAAATTGAAGCAACACTGGTACATACAACAGGGCACATAGTAGGTCCTCAATAAATACTTACTAGTACAGATGAAAGAAAGTTTCACCATTATTATCACTGACTTTTCTGCACTAGCAACATGAAGGTAGGAAGTAATACAAATAACTGCTACTTCCCAAACAATATGAAACATACAGTCATTTACGGAGATGAGGGTAAAGGATGGTGGTCTTTCCATTTCAGAATGCAATTTTCTTTAAAAAAATCTTGTGATCCTCAGATGAAGAAATATGAAATCATCTTACCCCAACCCTGGCATAGACATTTATTTCACATATATGTACACACTAGAAACTAGTTATAGCTCCCATGGCTTCCTTGGGAGAAGGAACTGTCTAATGTTGTATGTACATGCTATTGGAACAAAGTGCTTCTATTAGCATGCTGAGAGAAAGGCTGGGAGGAAAAAGGAGCGGACCAGTGCCAGGGAGTCCCATGCTTAGATTTAGACCCCAACCCCCACTGAAGTTGGTGCAATTTGTCCAGGACTGAGGGTTCCTGGAGGAAGGAGAAGCCTTATCCAGGGAGACAACTGTCTGGATTTCAACAATCACACTCAGCTTGGAATTAGGGAATTGGCCTTTGAGGAGAAGGAATGGTGATTTTAGATAAACTTTAAATAAGCCAGAATCAGTTAAAGATTTTCCAGTGCGCTTCACTTTTCAGTTTCAATCTAAATGCATAGCGTACAAAGTTCTCAATTTCCTGATTCTTTCCTGATTCTTTCTGCGGAGCCGCCACTTGCTTTGGATGCCCCTTTCACACAGTAAGCATGGATATCTGGGGAAGAAATACTGAAAAGGACTGAAGCTGCGTATTTAGCACTTTGATTTGCATGAAGGCAGCTATCATTCCCTGTTCCTGCCTATTATTTTGATAGAATAAACCTCTCAAAATTTTTATTTTGACAGAAAATCCAAATGCATGTGAACAAGCACTACATCACTTTGGAAAGAGGGATCACATTTATTGCTGAGTGACCCTTTCCTGGACAGGCATCCACATTCTCTGGTCAATCCATCCTGTACATGGGGCACGCGGACAAATGAAAGCCTGGCGCAGGGAGGTATGACTACACTGCATCTAGAAAATTAATCCTGGTTCCTAGAAAGCTCACAAGCAGAAAAAGCCACACAAGGGTTAACACAATTTCCAACCCAGCGGAGTTTTGCTTGCCATTATTTTCTTTTTCTTTTTTCCCTTTTAACTGATTCGTAGCATAAAATCTTCCTGGACACCTAATTATCAAGCCGGCTCCCAGTCACAGCTGTCTGCTTGGAGAAGCCATTACATGCAGCAGTTGAAGCCTCCATAATTCCCCAAACTTCCTGGTTGTGAATATTAAGAAAAGATTTTTACATGTCATATGCAATTCGAAGGTGGAGTGAATGGCCTCCGAGATGACGAGCCCTGAATGCTTGTCCATCACTCCATTCACTGGTTACAGGTGGTCTCATTTTCCACTTTCAGATATCGGCCAGCTATGACAGCAGGCACTTAATTTGCATGTTCGACAGACAACAAATGGCCCCGTGCATGTCAAAATAGGTGGTGATGCGTGACAGTTTCTACACAATACTGTCTCCTCTTTGTGTGACCTTTGACCTCCCTGCATGTCTTTTTTTTTTCTACCATCTGAAAAAAAAATTATATATGCACTTCTCTGCTTTGGAATAAATTTGATACCAAGTTGATTACTTTCCTTTCTTCTCCCTCTTCCTCCTTTTCCTCTTTTTTCGCCTCCTTTTAAAGGGTGCTATGCATCCGGATTTTCATCGTAACTGCTACAAAACTCGGCCAGAGGAGCCTCATAAAATTTAAAAATAGAGAGGCTGTGCAGACAGGAAGCTGTCCTGTCGAAACCCATTGTAGTTAAATTGCTTGGAACTTTTTAATAAATGTAACCTTTAAGAGAGAGCTCTAATCAGGTTAATTTTTATTTAAGAAGATCATAAAATTAGAATCTTTAAGGCTTTTCTTTAACTTGTGTTAATTAGATTTCTGTCCTTGAAACACTTCTAATATTAATATTTCACCACGGTTTAAAATTACTTTCTTTAATTGCAGGCTTGGCCAGCCTGTATTAAATACAACACGGGTTATTCCAATTTTCTGTAATGAGCTCGATGAGCCCCAGCCCCTCCCTTTTACTTGCCACAGAAATCTGCTAATGAGAACACAGCTCACAATTCTGCTTAAAAGGTTAAAGGAGTATGAACCTGAAAGTGCCCTGGAGTGCTGTTGACATCAGAAAGTCCCAGGACCTCTGCTTTTTGGGGAAATCCTAGGCGAAATACGCAGTGCCAAGATTTCAGCCAGAGCGACTCTGTGCTCTGTACAGGCTGGGGGCCTGACCCCAGCTTTCAGGGAGCCCACACACCCCTTGTCTCACCAGAGAGGAGTATAATCCCCTCCCCAATCCTATTTTAGTGCTGGGTCTTGTTTTAATTAAGAATTAAAGCATGACAGCAGATAATCGCTCCTCCAGGGTGTTATAAGGTTGAGCTGCAGCTGTGAGCCCAACACACAGGCGGGTGATTACCTCATGATCACTACACTGAGGCCCCCAGCAAGGTGTGTGGGGCATAGTGGCTGCTGGACCTGAAGATAGGGTGCAGGGCTGGCTCCCCCCTGGAATGAGCTCACACAGGCAGAGAGGAATCAGCAGAGAGGATGGCTTGGGATCCAATCCCCCCTTTCCTGGGCCAGGCCCTCGGTTCTACAGATGCAGAAACTGAGCAGAGCAGATTGCCAAAGCCCCAGGATGCTGAGGAGAGCAGATCTCCAGGACCCCAGGGTGCTGATGGAGGCTGAGCCCAGCCTAAAGGCAATGCTCCCTCCCTGGTTCCCTGGTTCCAACACCCCCAATCTTTTCGGACGTGGGGATGCTAGTCAGGGAGGATGTGGGTCAAGTTGAAAACAACAGTTAAAGAATACATCATTTCCAAGAAGATAATGGCCAGTGTATTTTGCACATTTCCCTTGAAAAGTAAGTGGCTCTTTTCCCTCTTGGTTTCTGTGCTGCAGGTGATTCCAAAATGATTTAAGGATGGGTCCAGTCACAGCCCCCCTGGCTTCATTGCCACCCTGACCTACTGTGGCACCTCTCCTGGTGCTCACCTGTGTAATTACACTGGTCACTTAAAAGCCTAGCCTTTAATTTGGAAACCCACAGCTGTGCTGGGTTCATGTGTGTAAGAGCAGAACATTTATGTGAGACGTTTGGGTGAGGAGTGGTGAAAGGGGTGTCTTTACCGATACACAGGTAGTCATGAGCCAATTTCTATGTTTAAAAATTTGCTTTTCACTATATGTTACATAATTTTTTGGAGTTAACTCTTCTGTATATATGCAGTATCATTCTTTTTAAAATTAAAAAACTAGTCATGGTAGTTTATTTATTAAAACTAGAGCCCCAGTGAACAAAAATTTGTGCACTCGGGGGGGGGGGTGACCCTCAGTCCGGCCTATGCCCTCTCACAGCCTGGGACCCCTCGGGGGATATCCACCAGCTGGCTTAGGCCGGCTCCCCAGGGGTTCGGCCTAAGCTGGCAGTCAGACATCCCTCTGGCAGCCTGGCAGCTCTCGGGGGATGTTCACTTGCCAGCGGGGAGCAGACCTAAGCTGAAGTTGGACATCCTTAGTGCTGCTGAGGAGGCGGGAGAGGCTTCCGCCACCACAGCTGTGCTGGCAGCTGTCAACCTGGCTTGTGGCTGAGCAGAGATCCCCCTGTAGGAGCACACTGACCACCAGAGGGCAGCTCCTGCATTGAGCATCTGCCCTCTGGTGGTTTGTGTGTGTCATAGTGAGCAGTCATTCCCAGTTTTCCTGCTGTTAGGGTCAATTTGCATATTACCCTTTTATTATATAAGATGTCCTTTCCTTGTAGAGCTATATGCTACCTTTGTCATCTCAATTTTTCATAATATGTGAACCTCTATCTAGGCTTTCTGCTCTAATTTATTTTACATTATTTATTTATTTATTGCAGTAACACCACCAGCTTTGTAATAAGTCTTGATAAGGTAAATGAAATCCCCTTATCTTATTCTTTAAAATGTCTTGGCTATTTGTAGTGCTTTATTCCTTGAAAATCAGCTGAACAATTTTAATGGTGAAAATGTTTTGGAATTTTAGTTGTAATTGTGGGAAACATATAATCAGTGATCATTGACATTTATAAATTATATCTTTATATCAATTCATTTGGGCCTCTTTCAATGTCTTTTAATAAAGCATTATAATTTTCTTCCTTAAATTCTTACATCATCATTTGCTAGATTTATTTTCAGGGAGCTTAAACTTTGTTCTTATTATAAATCTTGCTTATAATCAGACTTTCTAACTGTGAAAAAGTGACTAATGGAAATGTTCTTTATTTTGTATATTTATTTTATATCCAACAGTTTGAACTAAATCTCTCATCTTTATAATAAAAGATGACACTGTAATGCCATGACGCCGTAACGACCAATGACCGGACTCACCAGGAGGTGCATTGATGGGTACCATGGCTGCGCCAGTGGCCAGGGCTCTGGATCCTGTGGCACCAGCAGGTGGGACTCTGCTCTGGGTCCCCTGGTGCCGACGGGCAGGACTCTGCTCTGGGGCATATTATGCTTTTACTATCTACACTAATAAAAGATAAACATGCAAATTGACCATACTTTCACTATACCTTAAGCCATGCCCACCAGCCAATCAGAGCGACTATATGCAAATTAATCCAACCAAGATGGTGGCTGGCAGCCACAGAGCTGGAGTGAGCAGGAGGCTTGGCTTGCCCCTGGCGATGGAGAAAGCCAAGCTTCCGGCCCGCCCTGGCCAGCTCTGAGCTCCACTAAAGGCTACAAAGTTTCAATTATAGAAGGTAAATAAATCCTAGAATAAAAAGAAAGAAAAGAAAAAAAGGAGAGGCTGGGAGCTTCCATCGCCGGGGGGCTTGGACAGCCTGAAAACCACCCTCAGCCTCTCACCCAGGCTGGCCAGGCACCCCAGTGGGATCCCCACCCTGATCCGGGACACCCTTCAGGGCAAACCAGCCAGCCCCTACCTGTGCACTAGGCCTCTATCCTATATAATAAAAGGGTAATATGCAAATTGACCCTAACAGCAGAACAACTGGGAATGACTGGTCGCAATGACATACACTGACCACCAGGGAGCAGATGCTCAATGCAGGAGCTGTCTCCTGGTGTTCAGTGCACTCCCACATGGGGAGCTCTGCTCAGTCACAAGCCAGGCTGATGGCTGCCAGCACAGCGGTGGTGGTGGGAGCCTTGCACGCCTCCTCAGCAGCACTAACAATGTCTGACTTCAGCTTAGGTCTGCTCCCTGCTGGTAAGTGGACATCCCCCGAGGGCTGCCAGGCTGCCAGAAGAATGTCTGACTGCCAGGTTGGGCCCAATATCCCAGGGAGCGGGCCTAAGCCAGCAGGTGGACATCCTCCAAGGGGTCCCAAACTGCAAGAGGGCATAGGCTGGGCTGAGGGACCCCTCTGAGTGCACAAATTTTTGTGCACCGGGTCTCGAGTCTATATAATAAAAGCTTAAACACCCTTTAAGGCAGAACAACCAGAACAACCGGTCGCTATGATGCGCAATGACCACTAGGGGGCAGATGCTCCATGCATGAGCTGCCCCCTGGTGGTCAGTGTGCTCCCAAGGGGAAGCACTGCTCAGTCAGAAGCCAAGCTCATGGCTGGCCAGTGCAGCGGTGGTGGCGGCGGGGTACTCTCCCGCCTCTGCAACAGAGCTAAGGAGCAACCAGTCGAGCTGTAAGGAGCAGCGAGCAGAAGGGTAGTAAGAAGCGAGGGGTCCCAGATGCCCCCTCCCATCCCAGTGAATGAATATCATGCACCAGGCCTCTAGTAATAGATAATCTGGAAATTTTTTCTTTGCAGACCTAATATTGTCTTAATGAGGAATTTTTTCTTTGCAATTTGCCTGCTTTTATTATTTATTTATTTTTATGTATGTGCAATTTTGAACTCAAGCATGAAAAGTGAACATGACTGGCTCATTACTAATTTTAAAGAAAGTATGTTTAATATTCTACCATTATTTATAACTGTTATAGGTTTTTATTGGATTCTCAGTTATGGACTGAGACATATGGCCTTTCTGGCTGGATATGTATTTCTAGTTTATAATCAAGGTGTTGGAATTTATCTAATTTTTACCTGCTAGGAAGAGAATATTGGATTGAACACATGCTTTATTTTTGAACATGTAAATTAAAATAACTGTGATCCTCATGAAAGTTATTATGACGTAATCTGTCAGGTAGAATATTCAAACTTAATCTACTTTTTTAACATGGCTGCTTATCTGCCCTAATGTGAAAGGTTAAGCAGCAATCCATTATTATATCTTTCTCCATTTTCAAGGCCCCCTTTGTAAAATAGTAAACTCCTCTATGTATTGGTATATCTCTGTATCTTTTTGTTTTTAGCTTTTTCTCAAAAGTCATCTGTCTTTTCATGCAACATTACCAGCATGTTATAACATTTTGTAGCTTTATAATACCTCTTAATAACTGAGAGGCCAATTTGCTCCTTTCTCCAAAATTTACAGTTATTATTATTTACTTTTTCATTTTACAAAGTTAATTCTAACTGGCATTTTTATGTAAATTGCAATAAAATAAGACTTTGGCTATTACTCAATAAGAATATAATGAATATTTTTATACAATTTATTTTGTGGACATATGTTTTCATTTCTCTCAGATAGCTAACTGGAGTTGCTTAATCATAGGGCAGGTCTTTATTTATCTTTATAAGAAACTAGAGGCCCAGTGCATGAAATTCATGCATGGGAAGGGTCCCTAGGCCTGGCCAGCAATCAGGGCCAATCTGTGGGGTGACCAGCAGGGCGATCACGGGGGAAGGCCCACTTGCATACACCTTGGCTGGTTTGGCACCACCTGCTTGCTGGCCCCACCCCTTTCTGCCCCCACCACTGCTTGCCTCCCTCTTTAGGAGATGATTGGGGTGGGGCCCCCCACTGGTACCTGCTTTGGCTGGCCTGGGGCCTGTGGGCTGGGTGTAGCTCCTGCATTGAGCATCCGCACCCTGTGGTCAGTGTGCATCACACTGCATCATAGTCTCAGTGTGCATCATAGCAACTGGTCATTGCATTGGTCATCCTGCTGTTGGTCAATTTGCATATTAGGGTTTTATATAGATAGACTAGAGGCCTGGTGCACAAAAATTTGTGCACTTGGGGGGGGGTCCCCCCGCCTGGCCTGTTGCCCCCTCCCGTCTTGGGCCCCCCCGGAGGAAACGACCTGCTGGCTTAGGCCTGCTCCCAGGTGGCAGAGGGCAGGTCCAATCCCTAGGTGCAGCCCCTGGTCGGGCTCAGAGCAGGGCCAATTGAGGAGTTGGGGCGCCACCCCCTGTCATGAACAGAGCAGGGCGGATCAGGAAATTGCAATGCCACCCCCAGTCATGCTCAGGGTAGGGCCAATTGGGGGGTTGGGGCACCGACCCCTGTCACACTCAAGGCAGGGTCGATCGGGAGGTTGCGGCACCAC
>NW_006289813.1:10593301-10594445 GCF_000327345.1 Myotis davidii | reverse complement strand
TAAAAAAAAAGACATATGCCAAGAAAATATAAGATGTGCCCAATTTTATAGTGGCTCACAATAAATCAAATGTTCTTTGACAAGTGTATAAACAAACAAGGAAAATACAGCCATGTACCAATTAACTAGGGGGATGCATTCTGAGGAATATGTCATTGGGTTATTTTGTCATTGTTCAAACATCACAGAGTCTGTACACACAAATCTAGAAGTCACAGCTTACTACACACCTAGGCTCTATGGTGCAACCTATTCTCCTAGTCTACAAATCTGTAGCACGTTACTGTACTGAATACTATAAAGCAATTTCAACACAATAGTAAGTATTTGAGTATCTCAACAAAAATCTAAAGTAAAAATATGGAATAAAAGATAAAGGGTGATATATCTGTATAGGACACTTACCATGAATGGAGCTGGCAGGGCCGGAAGTTCCTCTGGGAGAGTCAGTGAGTGAGTGGTGAGTAAATGGGAAGGCCTAGGACATTACTGTGCACTACCATACACTTTACAAACATTGTATATTTAGGATACACTACATTTATATAAAACATTTTTCTTTCTTCAAATATAAATTATCCTTAGGCTTATATAACTATTATATTTTATAAACTTTTTTTAATCCTCACCCAAGGATATGTTTCCACTGATTTTTAGAGAGAGTGGGGAGGAGGAGAGACACAGAATGAGAAACATTGATGTGAGAGAGACACATAGATTGGTTGCTTCTTGCATGGATCCCAACCAGGACTGGGAATCAAGCCGGAAATTAAGGTATGTGCCCTTGACTGACCAGAACCAAACCCAGGATGCTTCAATCTACAGGCTGATGCTCTATCCTCTGAGACAAACTGGCTAGGGCAAAATGGAGTATTTCTTCTGGGGCTGTGCCCATCTGGGATCCAGGACTCTGGTTCTAAGACATTACAGCAAAGAAAGACACTCGTGCCTATGGATAGCCCACAAGGTTGATGCAGACCACTGGTGGTATTCTTGTTTAGGATTTTTATTTTGCCTGTGGGAAAATTGACATGGCCATTCTGGCTGGATATGGAATTCTAGTGTCATGTTTTTAATTCTATAAATCTGTTGCTCTGATTTCACACTGGATATGGACACAGAGGATAATAATACCAGCCTGACT
>NW_006289813.1:10571672-10593079 GCF_000327345.1 Myotis davidii | reverse complement strand
AAAAAAAAAAAAAAAAAAAAAGGCTAAAGGAGTTCATCACCCCCAAGCCAGCATTACAAGAAGGTTAAAGGGATTTCTGTAACATATTACTGAGCAAGAAACCTAGCCATACAGAATTGAAATGGCTATGAATTAGCACCTCTCAATAATAACCCTACATATAAATGGATTAAATGCTCCATTCTTCTTCTTCTTCTTCTTCTTCTTCTTCTTCTTCTTCTTCTTCGGTGGTTCCTCTTTTTTCTACTGCACTCTTTCTCTCCAGTCTTTTAAAAACTTTTTGTCATTTCTAGTATTTTGCTTGCTTTTAATTTTCGCCGTTTCTTTGTTTTCAGCAATGATAGTGTTGTTCCTCTCTAAGGTATTTTCAATTGTTTGATAGATTTATTTTTGTTTGTTTGTTGATTGGTTATTTGGTTGGTTTGTTATTATTTCTATCCTATGCTTCCTGGCTTTGGTTTTGTTTCACTTCCTTGTTGATCTACATCTTTCCTGAGTCATAGTATCTTAGGATTCCACTCATTTTTGTTAAGGCAACTGTCTTATAATGTTGTAATTGATGTTGATGTTGTTAAATTCATGGCTTTTTTTGCTACAATTTACTTTGATTAAGATTATAGTGTGGAGAATAATGATCTGTGTTTAAGTTCTTTGCCACTTAAAATTTTTACAATCTTGTAAGTTAGTTAACTCTTTTGTTATGAAAAGAGACAGAGGAAGAGAGAGAGAGAGAGAGAAAGAAAGAGAGAGAAAGAGAGAGAGAGAGAGAGAGAGAGAGAGAATCAAATCTATACCAGGAATATGATGAGCATCAGTGATATGCTGATAAATGTTTAGTGATCAGCTTTCCAAAGGAAAAAAAAATGAAATACCTGATTTGTATCATTTTATAGTTTTCATACTGAACCACCACAAGGACCAATTTCAAGCCACCACTACAAATGTCACTGAACTTGGAGTTAGGAAGAAATGTGAGCTACTGCTCTTGCAAGTGGTAAAGCTACCCCAGCACACCACTAGCTAAGAACTACATATGCCAAAAGTCAATATATCTGATCTAAATTTCCTTTGCCCAGTGATGACATCTTAATGGTGGGAGATCTTTGCCTGCCATTTGATGTCCTGCCCACTCCTCCTTTTTTTCCCCCAGTGGCTGGTATCTAGTATGATGAGAGTTCCTCTTTACATATACTCAAATTTGAATTAGGCTAGTTTTCCTGCACTAATGCTATGCTGAGAAATAATTTCTGGGAGAAGTCAGGACCATGACCTTGAGTTATTCATGTAGTGGCACGAATGTGCATGTAGGCAAGCATTCTTCCACCCTTTCTCCTCTCCCACGCCTGCATCAATGTGGCACAGCTTTTCACCATGCAGATGCGCTCGGTTCATCCTCTCATCCATGCAAGGCAGCTACCTACGAAACGATCAAGCCCTGTGCTTCCATGTTTATTCGCATCTTCCATTTCCTGAAACCACATCAGGATGCAGTCACTGATTCTCCTTCTAGATTTTTAGGTATACTTTTCCATTGAACAGAAAAAGAATTGTGAGATTTTCCCTGCAGAGTGCAACTGCCTTTGAGTGGCCCCGTGCCAGTGGCCTGAGCTTTGCTATCTCCAGTCCCGCCCTCAGCACCTTCTGCAGCCTTTGCCTGCTCCGCACTTGGCATCCTTTCCCACATCCTGTGGTTCATGCTTACATATGTCTCCCTAGTTCATTGAATATGGAGTTTGCATATGTGTTTCCTGCGACCCTGTTGCTCTTGGGTGTTTTCCCAGAAGAGAAGGAGAAACTGCCCTCTTTATTTTAAAGCAAGAATCTAAAGCAAGAAAGGAAATTTTCCTATTCCCACCTACCTTCTTCTCCTCCTTCTGTCTCAGTCTCTCTCTAGACATTGCCCCTTAGATATCCCCTCTCTCTAACACCTTCATTCTCCCTCTTTCTTACCTTTTCTCCCATTGTGATGGTTTAACATATAGCTACTAAAAGAAAAAAAAAACAGCAGAAGGCAGCAGAAGGGACAAAAAAATCACCTTCTCTCACCTTACATACTTTTGTTTGTACTGCTGTTATCATGGTGGTTTTACTGTGAAGTTTGGAAAATAGGGAATAATGTAATGAACAGCATGCACTTTTCACCCATATATTTGCACTTTTATCCATAAGCAAGATTAGTTCATGATAATCATTTTGAATGTTGTTATGTGTCGTTTCAGATCATTGGCCTTAAAATAATAGTTGAGTAGCTTTCATTTTTTTCTAGATTTTGAATATTTTTTAATGAAATAGAGATTATTTTTCTCAGGTAAATTAAACATTTTCTTTCTTACTGTAAAACTATCTGGGCCCAATTTTTGTGGTGAGAGTTAGTGGGGCCAGAGAGAGTGGGAACATTGTTTTTATTGATTTAATTTTTAATGGTTGGAGTAGACTGAATAATGATCCCCCAGAGAGCCACATCTTAGTCCTCAAACCTGTGAATATTGCCTTTTATGGCAAAAGGGTCATGGAAGAGATGGTGTTCTTAGGGATCTTAAGATGGGACGATTACTCTGGATTATGCAGGTACATTCTACACGTGACACACGAGTTCTTGCAGGAAGGAGGCAGAGGGACAAGTAACTATACACAAGACAGGATGTGATAGTGGAAGCAAGAGGTTGCAGTGATGCAAGGGATGGCTCATAAACCAAAGAACACAGGCAACCTCCAGAGCTAGGAAAATGCTAGAAGATAATTCTTCTTTAGAGTCTCCAGGAGGAACTGATCTTTCCGACACCTTGATGTTAGCCCAGTGAAAGATGCTTTCAGACTTTTGGGCTCCAGAAATGGAAGAGGTTACAACTGTGTTGTTTTAAGCCACCAAGCTTGTGTTGATTTATTAGAATGGAAATGGAAAATGAGTAAAATAGTAATTGGGTTATTGTTTTATCTGGGTGTTCTATTTATAATTTATTCACTCTTTTTCAATTAAATTTCCCTTGAAAGTTATCTCGGCATTGTGTTTATTTACTGGTATTAGGGTTTCCTAGAGAATTGTTTTGTGGTTTTCACATGTCCCCTGTATATGCACAGGAAAATGAAGAAATGGGAGTTAGAGATCATGGACTCACCTGTGCAGTGTCTGGGAAGATAGAGGGTGATGCATTCAAGAAATCAAGTGAACTTCAGCAAGGCTCTGGCCAGGTTGTGGGAGTGAACCAGGAGATATGAACCTGGCTTTATCTGAGGGGATTTTGTATTTGATGTCTGTTATCCTCTCAGTCACACCTCCATACCACCCTCAGCAATCACAACATACCATCTTTCCAAGGTGGGGGGTTCTTTGTTCTTAAATACAAATCTTGTTCATGATTGGCAACACTCACCCCAGTCTCTAGCCTGGAGTGGCCACACATGTTAAATGTCCTGTGCTTTTTCAATAAATATCTCCATGGGCAAGGAGTGACAGACATGGAAAGGAATCATGGTATTGACACTAAAGAGTAGAGACCTGAAGACGTCATCAGTTCTGAAAGTAGCTTGGTATGTAGGGGTGAGAGTGGTGGGGGCCATTTTTAGAATGAAGTGAGTTTTATGGACATTGCCCCAGAACACAACACGTTCATGTGCATGTATGCGCATGCGCACATGCACACACACACACACACACACACACATACACACACTCACTTTACTTTGAATTATAGAGGATATATATTCTCCCCAAAGTCCAGGTTCAAAATCACAGCATGAGATAAAATTTCTTCAAGCTCTACATTGCATTAGTGATCTACCATACCTGATCTGAACAACACAGAGAAAAAAAGCCTGAAAAATTAGAATAGTGCCTCAGGGAACAGTAGGACTATAACAAAGTATATGACATTTGTGTCAGAGCCCTGGAAGAAGATATGAAAGAAGAGCATGAAAGACTCTCAAAGGAAAAAAAAAGTCTGAATACTTCCCACATTTGGGAAGAGATACCAACCTACAGATTTAAGAAGCCACATAAACTAAAAATAGGATGAACCTAAAAGAGTTCATGCCAAGATACATTATAATTAAACACATGAAACCCAAATGCAAAAAAAATATCTTGAAAATAGTAGTAGAGACATGGCACCTTACCTATAGTGACATACACAACAACCTGGCTGGATCTCTAGAGAATTATGCTCATTAAAAAATGAAAATTCCCAAAGATACATACTGTATGATTTCATTTTATCACACCCTTGAACTTAGAAAATTATAGACAAAGAGAACAGGTTAGTTGTTAATAATAGTTAAGGAGGATGAAGGGGTGGGGGAGGAAGTGGCTATGGTTGTAAAAAGACAAGGTGAGGGATCATGATGCTGATTGAAGTGTTTTGTATTTTGACTGTCAATGTCAATATTCTGGTTGCAATATTTACTGCAATTTTGCAGATGTTACTATTGGAGTAAACTGGGTAAAGAGTATTTCTCTGTATGAGTTCTTACAAGTGCATATAAATCTACATTTATCCCTAAATAAAATGATCATTTTACAAAAGGTAAATGTCTGTTAGAAATGTTCAATTTGACCAGATTAAATAGTTTTTACTCTGAGAAGAGTTTTCCTTGTTAAAATCAATTTTACTGTTTTTCTTTCTTCTTTTTCATTAAGTGTTATGTCAAAGAAAAAGTTTATAGAAGCTTGGAAGAAAACAGCATTTTGCTGTTGAGATAAAGTCTTATCCAAACTCCCCTCTATAATGGCTTTAGACACACATACACTCTCTTGTGGCCATTTATTTTTCTTATATTGATTTTTATCTGTTTTGCACAACAATCTAATGAATCAAGCAGCACTTAAAATAAATCCATATTACTGAGAATTATAAGTAAAGGGTAGTTAAGGGTGCTTTCACACACTCTATTTGCATTTGTTCAGGGACAGCCATACCCACATTACCCTGGGTTCACTGAAAAAATCATCTGGGAACATCACAGTTTAAACTTTAGCTAAAAATAGAAGACTACGTGTTGTTACATGTGGTTTCTTCTTCACTCATGGACTGTTTGGGTTTCCTCCATGGTTTGGAATTAGGCTCAGTCCTCAAAACATGGTCTCATTTGATCAACATATCTAATATCTAGAGGTGGGCCTTTCCAGCCAGGAGCTGAACGAACAGTGGCTTCTTTATCACAGAACTAGTGGGGGATGTTCGGGGTTTGGAAATCACACAACTATTTTACTTAGGCCAAAATTTACTGGAGGCCATTTGTGGCTAAGTCATAAAATAAAAATACTTAATGGCCAATTTGATCATTTTCATTTACTATACAGCTGGGACACTAGATTTTAAAATCCAATTACTGTGTCTTAATTATGACTCTTCCACCTCTTTTTCATTACATTCTCCAAAAATAGTTTGAGGGGTATTTTGGAGCCTCCAGGTTGTACATGTAAGTCCACCATGTACTATTCATTTTACAAGTAAAATGTGAGTTTATAATTAAATGTTTTTATTTTGAAAATGTGAGCAATATCTAATTAACACTTACAGTATTTTTCCAATATATCTTCTCCATCATTTATGTATTATATCTTTAAATTTATATATTTCTGCTCTATCACCATAAATAATAGCATTTCAGGATGACTTAGGGTTTTGTTTAATTTTTTTAACAACCCATCTACCTTCCAACTGAGAACTTTGTCGTAAAGATATATTACTATTGATCTTTGGAAGTTAAGTTAGCTGTTGGGCTGTGTTGGTTTTGCTTATATCTAAGTCATCTGTGCTGTTTACATTGCTATTATTATTTGCTGGAGTTACTATTATTTGTATATTTTCTCTTGTGGTGCTATTTCTTGAAAGGTGAAAATTCTGGGTAATTTCTAGTGTGCCTCTTCCCATCAGCATTAAACCCAGTGTTACCGCATTTTAGAATGTTGTCATTATCATCCTCTAACTCAGTGGTTCTCAACCTTCCTAATGCCGCGACCCTTTAATACAGTTCCTCATGTTGTGGTGACTCCAAACCATAAAATTATTTTCGTTGCTACTTCATAACTGTAATTTTGCTACTGATATGAATCATAATGTAAATATCTGATATGCTATATGCGTTTTCCGATGGTCACGACCCACAGGTTGAGAACCACTGACCCTGACCTTTGTTTTGTCATAATAGTTGGTATGGTATGGTATACCAACTATTATGACAAAACAAAGGTCAAGTATTTAAAGTTTATCTATTTTAAGTAAAACTTTATTTATTCAGTTTCTTCCTCTGTGTTAAAGTTTCTCTAAGAACATGGGCTTATACCCTCCCTTCATTGTGACTTCCTGATGACCATGCCAAAGACTGGGTCTACATTGCGCAGACTAACTTTCCAAGTCTTTGGTTTCTGTTGGAAACATCTAGTCCAAATTGTAGAGGTAGGAACACAGAACTCCAAATGGGAATTAATAGCTTTGGGCCACTCTTGAAAATTTGTGGAAAGTCAATTCTGATTCACTGGAACACCATTATTAGACTATAGTAAAAACTCTGTCTCCATTTTAGATGTTTGACTACTGATGGCCTTCCATCTTCACCCTTCTCTCTCTCCCTCTTCTGGAGAAGTCAACAAAAAAGCTCAAATGAGTGAAATGTTCAACCATACAAATAAATCAAACTCTCAATCTGGTTCCACTCTCTAACCATAAGGACAGCTACACCAGTTTCTCCACCTGGCTGACTCTATATTTTTGGACTAGCTTGGCAGCCTATCCTACCCCTTCTCCAATACAAAGCCTCTTTATGTGAATAATAATACCCTTTTGTTATATGTATGGAATTATCCATCTCAACATCTATCCACATTTTAACCAGAGATGACTACAAAATAGATAAATGGATTATAGAGAGATGACTTATTTAGTACTCTTATAAAGACATTATAAAGATATCACAAAATCATTTACATTGCTTATATGCAATTGAATGACTTTTCTAAATAATCCATTATTGCTGTCTTCCCATTAATAAAGATTTAAACTTTTATTTAGTGTATCCACATTGTCATCCCTTCTGGACTAGTATCCTCTAAAAATCATAGTTCTTGTTCTAGCAAGCTTCATGAACACAACTGGTATAACATCCATGTCCTAGAGTTTTGCAGCTCCTCCTGTAGTAATCATTAATGCCTACTTCACCATCTTCTTTGCTCTATTTGCTCTTGAATACACCCAGACTGCATCATCTATTGTATTCCTGGTGTTTGCCTTTCACCTGGCATAAATTATTATGTCTCTGGATCACACTAAGCACCTTTTATTGCCACATGAGTTCAACTTCTGTGGACAACAGAGGTGTTGTTAAAAATGAAATGCAAATTCTAGGCTTACCAGCAAACTTGTCCTTACTCTATTTCTTTTTTTTTTTTTTTAATATATTTTATTGATTTTTTACAGAGAGGAAGGGAGAGAGATAGAGAGTTGGAAACATCGATGAGAGAGAAACATCGACCAGCTGCCTCCTGCACACCTCCTACTGGGGATGTGCCCGCAACCCAGGTACATGCCCTTGACCGGAATCGAACCTGGGACCTTTCAGTCCGCAGGCCGACGCTCTATCCACTGAGCCAAACCGGTTTCGGCCTTACTCTATTTCTATAGACTATCCAAAGCCAATTCCTTTTGTAACTATTAACCTAGCACTTGGTCTTTATTAATTAAATGCAAGTTTGCTAAATAAATAGTTGAATAAATAAATATTGGATGATTTCCAAATCACTCTCTAAAACATTCTCCAAAACCAGATGGAGAAATGTGGAGTGAAACAATTTGATGGGCCCATCAGCGGGGCCTCAATCAGTATACTAACTTCTTTGTTGTAACCCTGCCTGCTTAGACACAGCTATTGATAAGAATCAGAGTTGTGTACTTGATTGTTACCAAACAAGAAAAATTCAAAAGAAAATGTTCATAATAAGAATTTCAACAATAACTTCATGGTGGCATAATTCCTCAGGTCACAAAATCTAAATCTGCATAAAGCCTTCCCAGATGTGTGGGCTCTGGAAATTTTAAACTAGCTCACTGGTTATCTTGAGAACAATAACAACAACAAAATTTTTTTTCCTAATGTATTGTTTCACTCTAAAAGATAAAATAAGAAAATTAAGTAGCCAATGTGTAATTCTAAAATGCCAAGTATACTCTGGACATAATATATTGTGTTTGTGTTAGTATCTGTAATTTTGAAAAGTGTACTGAATATCTTAAAAGCAAATGTCACAGCACAGTAGATAAATTTCAGAACTGTTTCTCTTTCTAATTTAACTGGAAGGGGAAAGGCCCAGAATTGACCTCTGCTTCCTATGAATGTTTTTCTTAATGACCTACTTAAAGATATTGCTAGAAATCAAGCCAGCATAGTTCCCTATAGAGTAGAGCAGGCAAGTCCCCAGGAAGACATCATGAATTATGAGACACATTCAAGGAAGCGAATGTGCAATGATCACTTGGCCAAATCCTTTGAGATCTAGCTGAAGAGTAATAGTGTATATCACCATTTAAATCAGAAATGCTATTGCTGGGACAGGAATTATTTATCCAAGATTTTAAGTTAATATTTACAAATCTATTAATTTTGCTGTACTATGGCATAACTAGTCAACTTGGAAAATGTGATTGCTGTATAAATGATTAACTAATAATCATGACCTTGTACTTGGCAAAACATCTATTAGGTGAACATGCAGGAGATTGGTTTCATCCCTGGGGTGACCTCAGGAACATTATTTCCATTCTAGAGGAAAAAGGCTCAAGTGTGTTTAGCAACAGATTGTCCTGAATTGAGAGCTCAACATTGTCCACGGGTATCTGTGCTACTTTTCTAGGAGTCCCATAACAAAGTAGCACAAATTGAGTGGCATAAAAGACAGAAATTTATTTTCTGACAGTTAAGGCCAGAAGCCTAAGAGCAAGGTGTTAGCAGGGTTGCTTCTTCCAGAGGCCTCTTTCTTTGACTTGTTCATGGCTGTCTTCTTCCTGTGTCTTCACATGATCTTCCCTCTGTGCATGTCAATGTCTGTGTGTAAATTTCCCCCTTTTATAAAGATCAATGATATTGGATTGGAATCCACCCTAATAACCTCATATTAACTTGATTATTTCTGTAAAGAACCTATGCCAGGGTTCTTGTTCCAGCATCTAGAACGGTTTAGCAATCTGGAGAAAGGCTGTGTGTAACTTAAAGAGTCCAGAGATGAAATATAATTTTTAAAGGCATATGGGGATCAGAGGAGCCTAGCTAAAAGGAGCTAAGATCTCCTCGTCTCAGGACCCATGCTTTTTATTGACACAAATTGTCCTGAGGCTGAGGTGGAGATATACACTTTAAAGGGTCAGAGTTTCCTATACAGAGGCATTGTCAGAATGGGGAAATTAGGCTACGGCTATTCAGGTGTTTGGCCAGTAGGAGGCAATAACATGTAGATTAAGAAGCCTTGAGCTATCTGGCAGCAAACAATCATCCCTTTTCAGGTTTGGGGAAATGCCTTCAGCCATTCCCAAGAGGTGACAACATATGTGACTCAGCCCTTGTTGAGTTCCCAAGTTTCATCAACCTTTCGATGAAACTCTTGCAATTATGACATTCTGGACTTGGCTTCCAGCAAGCCTATTTCCAAATAAGATCTCATTCATAAGGCACTAGGGGTTAGGATGTCAACATATAAATGGGGCACACCATTTAACCCATATCAGTCCCTGAACAATAAACACAATTCCTCCTTTTTTGAGGAAAGACAGACATGTACAAAGCAAATTCTGGTTTTGCATCCCTTAGCCATTTCTATGATAGGGAGTGGAGGTGGGACCTTTTTTGTAGACTTCTTAGCTCACACCAATCCCCACTTGCTTTCTATTTGGAATGATTTATTCCCAGGGCTATATGTCTAAACAACCTTATGATCCTTGAGTAAGGTGAACTTTTGTCTCAAACTTATTAGATCCTGTCTCTAGGAATTTTTGCTTTTAGAAAAGAAACTGGTATTTGTTGTAACCAAATGATATTAAATGTAGTGGTCAACCAAGAATTTTCCTAGTACCCTTAGTATCGCTGGTTTATTACCCATTCATTATCTTGGTGGTTCAACCTTCCTTGGATTCCATAATATATACTAGTTTTTTTTTAAAAAAAACATAGATATCCTGTTTTTTATTAAGCTGATCAGAGTTAGTTTTTTTTATTGTTTCCATCAAAATATCATCTGAAGGAAATTTTTTCTTCAAATCCTGGGGCAAATAAACAAACAATCCTGGAAAATTTTGCCATAACAAGACCTTTTCCTCTTTCCCACAGTGGGGGCCTCTCATAATTATATGCAGTGTTGAACATTAATTTATGGGTCTACTTGTTTAGTATCAGAGGATAGAGACCCAAAGGAGTGATGATATATTCCAAGGCAAAGACTGGGTAAAAAAGATGAGACTGCAGCTACCAAAGATACTAAAAGAGGAAAACACAGGGCTTTCAGATGGAATGAGATAGCAAGTTAAATTACAAAGGGGGATTTTCATCAGTCCTATAATGACTGTGCATGACTTTTTATTTTTTTAGTCAATGTTTTTAGTGATACACAACTTTCCCCATGGCTTGGGCTAGTATTATGAGATGTTGCATGTATGTAGAAACAGTATCATGACTAATCATGGTGTGTATTTGGTAACTTGCAGGTGGGATTGAGAAGGGGTTCTAAGGTGGGAGGAGGGAGCTCTAGGAAATGAAATGCCTTCCAATTCCCTGGCTATACTGGGCCAGGGAAAAACACCCACCTCCCACATCTGAATGTTTTTTAACTCCGAGTTACTCCAGGGAACCAAGGAAACTATAAAGAGGGACAACACAGGGTATGCATTATCACACAAACCCTTGGCCATCAATGGTTTTGTCTAATCTCAGATTGTAGTCAGGAATGATCTAAATTAATTCATACACCAAGTTAAAATTTCTAAGAAGTGAATGTAATTATTATCATTGCCACCACTCATGAGACTCACTTGATTAAAGGTGTGGACTTCAGGTGCATTTCAACAGAATGATACAATGAGATCCTGAGTTAGGGAGTAGGCCACAGGAGCATTAATGTGTAGAAGTGGATATAAACAGCAGAGTTCTTTTACCCATTCCTGATATATAGTTCTCTTAATTCAAAGGATAGCTATTTGGTAATTTAGTGTATGGCGATAATAAAATCTATGTAAGCTATGAACACCTTCGATCGCAATATCTAAGAGAAAGCTTTGTGCAACCACTGAATGATGTTGAAATAGCATTTTCCATGCCTTTCAGGAGCAAACACTTTCTTAATGTCTGTTTTGCAAATCAGATTATATCATTTTGCAAATACAGAATCTCTTTTCAAAAACAAAACAAATCATGCAGTACTAGGTGTATTTCTGACTTGCATTAACAATGTGTCTAACTAGTTTAGCTGGGCCCAAGGGCACTCAGCTGAGAGAAGACGATCAGAGCACAGAGTGCATGGCATTTTGCCACATCAGACATGAGCTTCCTCCCACAAGGTCCACTTCTGAATCTCTCCATGTCCTTGATGTAATGACTAAATTGTTACTGATGCAGATGGAGTGCCATCAAGATCTTGAAATCCCTCAGAGATGACCATATGGCTCCCCTCACCTTTTAATATTTAATGATGATTCTTGGGCACCCTCCAATTATTTTTAAAAAAGCAAGTATAAGGAAAGACTGTTTTTTACACACAAATTAAAAAGAAAAAAAAAACTATACCAAAGGAAATCTACCCTACAAGATTTAAACTCCTTCAAAATGAGAATTTTACTTAAATATAATAAAATATTTGCTAAATAGTTTGGTTTAAGACCCATTATCCTTTGAAAAATGCTTTTTACTTTTGAAATATAACACATACTAAACTCTCTTTCTGTCTATTAATTATATCTATATGACAGGCTTATAACACAAAGTCATGGCCTAGTCACAAAATGGGGGAAAAGACTGATAATTTTCCTACCTTATACACACACACACACACACACACACACACACGGAAATGACAAGCTCAACTTTCTCTGTTAACATTATCATATCAGATGCACTCAGTAGCAAGATCACTGTCAAGTATAACTAACTTTCCTAGAGTTCTTGGTTCTGCTGCTTATCTCAATTTTATGGAGAGAAAAAAACTTTTAACATTGAGAAGAACATGTTTAAACACTTTTGAAGGCTGAGTCCTGAGTCTGTGGACACATAGTTAAGAGCCAAAACCTCTGTCCTGGAGATGTGTGGAATGAGCTTGCATAAAATCAGTAAATGCATCCTGGTTGCCTAAGTCACAAGTCTTACTGTGGAATCTATTAGCTCATCTTTGGAAGGATAGAATTCATTGAGTGTGTTTAGTATTCCATGGTTATTTAGTCAAGCTATTGTATCAGCAAGTTATTTTTTAAAATTATTCTTTTTTCTTTCATCCAGTTATTTATGTTTTCATCAATAATTTACAATAGGCAATATATGGAAACAACCTAAGTGTCCATGAATAGATAAAGAATATGTGGTCTATACATATAATGCAATACTACCTAGCCATAAAAAAGATAAAATATTGTCATTTGTTACAATATGGATGAATTTTGAAGATATTATGCTAAGTGAAATAAGTGAGACAGAAAATGACATATTCACTCATATGTTAAAGATACAACAAAACACAAAAATACTCATAGACAACAGAATGATGGTTACTGTTGGGAAACGGGGCTGGAGGGAGGGGAAAGTGGGTCAAATATATGGTAACTGAAAGATATTAGACTTTTGGTAGCAATGTTATACAGATATTGAATTGTAATATTTTACACCTGAAATTATAAAATGTGATTTACCAGTGTTACAAATTTTAATTAAAAAATTATGAAGTGTATCCCATAACCTTTCTAAAAAGTTTTAACTTTAGATAAAACCCAGCAATCATTCTCTTACACATGCAGATATTATAGTGTCTACTGATTAAAAAACAACAAACAAAACAAAATGCCATCCACCCTGCAGGTTGATTACAGTTTACCAAATGTGTCCATTGCTATTTTCCCAGGAAAGTCACCTGGAATCGCTGTTCTGTTTATGCCCTACTGTCTCTTTCGTGGCTTTAGTCACAGCACACTGGTGCTAATGTGTAGGTTTGACTGACATTTGGAATGAGCTGCTAAGGCGAGAGTTTATTTTAACAAAGATGGGATTGAGAAGAGGTTAGTCCCTTGCTTCACTTCCTAGTGTCAAAAAAATTTGCTCTAGTTTGATACTTGCCTTTGTTCCCTTCATTGGGGAATTAAACTCTATGATAAACAGACATTACAACTTGTTTCAGGAAGTGAGTGGCTGTGGTTTTTGATGGATGCCCCTGGCTCCCTCTAGGCTGCCACTCAGTAATTGCTGCCACCAGGCACAATGTAAACCCACCTGCCTTCAGCCCTCCTTTTGGACAATGCATCCTCTTCAGAATCTTCTTCCTAAACCTTGAGCTGATTTTAATAGCTCCCTTGCCATGTCCCCAGGCTAGCGATCTTGGCACTAAATCCTCCATCTTGTACAGCCTAGTTGCTTAGGTAACACTTTGCTCTCTCCACTGTGATCTTCTGTGTTACACGCACTCTTTCTTCCAGGTGGCTTGAAGGGGTAATCACATAATTTACTTGGAGCCACATTAAAGGTACTTTCCTTTCCCTAGAAAAGAAGGGACAATCGAACATAATTCTGACATTGTGAGTCACAAATTAGTCTACATTCTATTTTGTTTTAAATTAAATTATCTCACCCTGTCTGCATTATTTGGAAAAAGGCACTCTGTAAGCAAGAAGGGACTTTTTTCCCCTTTTAGGTCTCTGGGGGAAAATACATCCCCGAGTTGTTGAGTGACTATAGACAAGCCATGTCTTCAGCTAGTTTACAAAAGTCTGAACTCTGCCCTAAAGGTCAGACAAGCCTCACCTGAATGAAAGGTTTACGAACAAGCCCCTATTTCCTAAGAAAACAGGCAGATTTGTAACATTTCAGTCTTCATGGTTGTAATAGGATATGCAAAGATTTGTAATTTTTAATCTTTTCAACTTTGTGACAGGAACAGTGGAAGTCTCCATATGTCTCATTGGAGCTGTGAATTAGTATTTGGGGAAGTACTAATGTGAATAATTTCACATTAACTTACTGACTTCATCACATAATCACACATGGTCTTCATTTTTCCTAGCAGCAAGAGATCATATTTGAGTTATTTAAACTCAATAGAAAAATATAAACTGTAATTTGGCCATAACCTTCCACAATTTGTGTCTAAGTTTAAGTAAATGTTCTTGCTCAGTTCTGACATTTAATAATACATAAACCTAAAATGCTATACTATGTTGCCCTGAGCATCATGTTTGAAAGTATAAAATGAAGATATAAGTAGATATTTGTACATTTCTGAGCTTTTAAACATTCATGCCAGGTACTCTGTTTAATGATTTTATAATTGCATAACTGACAGAGCTGTCACCTAATTTATTTTAAAGCAGAGAGACTTCCAAATCCATGTTAAGTCCATGTCAGGCACATCAACATCTCATAATTTTGGAGGCATTCACATTGCTCTCTTGTTCAATGGGCAACTTCACAATTTATTCTTGGTTACTTCTAGTTTAATGATAGCTTGAACATTTTTGGTAAAAACCCAGGAAGATCTCATGAGAGTAAATTGCTCACAAAGGGATCCCAAATATGGTAAGTAATCAAATCCCAGGTCCTTTATCTTCCTTTGGCCATTCCTAAAATGGGAACATCAGGGAAGAGGCAAGGAAAGGAGCAATTGCTACCTTGAAACTCCTGCAAATGTCTGATGAGAAAAGGAAAATAGGTTTCTATTTACTCAGATTTTAAGGAAAACTCCTCATTTATTCTCCATCTTTTATTCAGTTTTGTTTTTGCATGTCTTCTCTGAAATGTGTCAATCCACATTCTTATTCAAGTTGAAACTTTCTGTCTATTTCACACACTTTTTATACATTTGCATATACTATGGTATCTCTCTGTCTCTGATGTACAGTTCTTTGATTATACTTCCCTGCCTGGTCAGATTTACATTGTAAAAATGAATTATTAACAAGTTGAGTTAGGCTTAAACATTACTTTCCTATACCTTAGGAGACTTTCATGTCGTCATTCCTCAAACACTTGTCAAAATAAATGTATTTATTATATTGGGTATTTTGGTAAAACAAAACTGCTATTTAAATTAAAAAGATTTATTTAAATCCAAGGACAGTTTTCTGAGCCTAAAGTACTTGATTTCTCTGCAGTATTTAACACTCTCACCCTCCCTGAGCTTTCTCTTCTTTCAATAATAATTACTCCCAGGTCTAAACCCAATTCCTTTTGACCCTGGACACAGACCCTCCTTCTCCTGAACATTTAGTGTCCAGTCTTCAGGGCCTCATATCCATGTAGAAGCCTCAGGCATGGATTTATTCATCCCAAAAGAGTAAGTAAGAAAAGAATTGTTTGTGTGATGCTGCCTTTTGTATGTGAACTAGTTTTATCACTCCTGAATGAAGCTGAGCATTTCCAGATGTCTCTTAGATACTATACAAGACACTTCCAGATTGTCACAGATTAACCAGGGACCATGCCCCCTTTGATTTCACCCCTGACATATAAAGAACTGGGAGTTAACTGAAAAGGAATGACTTCCCTTAGATCCTTCAAAGAATTGAAGTCCCAGAGCAAATTCCTACCCCAAACTCTTCAGAGACAGGTAGAAACTCATAGCCAATATCAGCTCACCTAGAGAAGAAGTTGCTGGAGCCACAAAGGGGAAGGGGCATTTCAGTAGTCATTTTCATTAATTGTTGGAGGCTGATTATGAACTAGCTCAAGTATTCAAAACTTCTGAAAACCCAGTTTTCAGTGCCCCTCCCCCCCACCAACTGTGGTGGGTTTTGCATCCCAGAACCCCACAAGGTTCTCTGAGAAAAATCCCCAAGTGTGGAGGAGGAAGCATAACAAATCTGAAATATGACCAGGGTATTTTCCATAACAAGGGTCTGCTCACTAACAAAACAGACTTTCCCAGAGCCACAATCAGCAGGATAATTACCTACCTCCAATCCCTGAGAACCTTTCGGTCCACCTATGGGGAGACAAAAAAAAAAATGGCTAAGAAACATGTGTGAGGTTCATAGCAGGAACACAGACTAATAAAGACTGAGATTTAATTATAAAATTAGTGAATTTTCCCACAACTCTACAGGTTTCATTCATGTATAAGAGTGAGTCAGACCCGAGAAAGGTGCAAGACTCACACTCTAAGATAAAGTAGCTGGTATTCTTATAAGAAGAGGAGATAAAGAGACAGACACACAGAGGAAGAGCATGTGAGGACACAGGGAAAGATGGTCAAGGAGAGGCCTCAGGAGAAACCAGCCCTGCCAAAATCTTGATCTCAGATTACTAGCCTCCAGAACTGTGACTAAATAAATGTCAGATGTTTAAATGACACAATCTATGATATTTCTTACAGCAGTCCTACCAAATTAATACACTGACATTTTCTTACAATTAGCCTGGTAATGTGGGGCTAGGGGAAGAATTTCACAGAGGCAATGTGCCCTATTCCTTGGTTTGGCTGGTCTTCTAGATTTCTCCACTGAAGTTTCTATTCTCACTTTCCATACTCATACAGGTCAAAGCAAGTCACTAAATTCAGCCAATAATCAAGAGGAGAAGAACTAAGTCTCACCTCCCAGAAGGAGAAATATTAGACAGCTTGTGGACATGTGTTAAGACCACAATAATTAAGTAAATATGTTGGAAGTTATAGTTTGAAAATATACAATATTTCTTTCCTCCTTAAAATCCCTCCTTCTAATTTTAATATCCACCAGTGAATCTTGTCTGTAGCAATATTTACTTTTTATTTTTATAATTTCTTCTATATTTCATAATTGGAATGTTCTGTAAGAAATATTTGTTTATTCTCCTCCTTTTACTTATTACTTTAGTAGGTTATGTATATCTGTTTAGATTCCTGGTTTGTGAATATTTTATATTACACTATCCATGGAATTTTTGTGCATGACATATTTTGTATATGATTCTAAGAAGAAATAAAGCATTACTTTCTTGTGCTGGTGGCTGTGAGCAAGAACAGAAGGGAGAGTGTGTGCTCTGAGCATTTTTGGAAAGGCTGGAAGTCTTTAGCAGCAGGATTATTTAACCAAGAGTGCAGGGGAGTGAGAGGTGGGGAACATAGAATAACCTGGGTTTGGCCTCCAACATAAACTATCTGTGTGCTGGCAGGTAAATCACCGAACCTCTCAGAGCTTCTGATTGCTCAGTTCTAAAAGGAAGGGTTAGTCACACTGCATTCCAGGGGTTCTGCAGATTTAAAAGAGAAGGAGTAGGGTCTTTCTGTGCAGGCTCTTGGCCAAACTCATTCAGCTTTGGACTCATGGAGATTATTTGACATTGTATTTATTTATTTTTTTTTCATTTCATTACAAAGGTGGTGAAAAGTGGATGATGTTTGTTTCCCTCCTGTGCTGGGGGAAAAAAAGTACAAAAAAACTCTACACAATGAGGGTGTTCACCGACTTCCTGATTCTGCCTTATTTGGTGTCTTTAAACATAGTCATAATCCACTCATGAGTCTTTCACTCCAGACGCCTCCTCTGTGGGAGTAAATATTTGTCAAATGCCACCTTTTGTTTCTTTTGCCTCCCAGGAACAGGAGTGCTATCAGTTGGCTGGTTCTCTTTGTGAGAGTCATTCTTGTCCAATTGCTTTGTAACATCTGACACTTCTCTCCCGCCCCACTCTCTCTGCCTCTCTTTTATAAAGGATTGAGTTGTGTTTTATCCTCTAATCCTTTCAAAATACTGTGTACCTTTCTAAATGATGGCAACCCTCTGACAAGGCAAGGGAGATGAGAAAGCTGGAAACCACATCAGAAGGCTCTGCTAAATCTGTTGTGACAACAGGGAAGGATGCTAGGACTTGCTTCATTGAGGTCTGAAAGCACCTTTGTTATGTTTCTGAGGAAAGGAAAAGAGACAGTGGAGGCCTGTTGGTGTTTAGTGTCCCTCTGCCTGTCAATCACATCAGCATTGAGGGGAAAATAAAAGATTAAGGAAAAAATGGAGGAGGAATCTCAGTGGAAAGGCATAAATAAAAGGCATATTTGCATAGTACTAAATATCACAACTGCTCTCCATCATACACTGAGATGATTATAGCTAGAAAAGATGACTAATTTGTGCCCGGAGGAAAGCAGTGAACTCACCAAAATTGGGTGCCTGGCTTCCACCTCGGCTGGAGAGTTTTTCGAAGACTGAATATACTTTAAAGAAACATGTATTCAGGGCTTTTTTTCTCTTGCTTCTTAGTAAGGTGCTCATTTGCATCAGGTTGTCAAGAGTTATGACATTTAATGTTATTAATGTCACTTCCATTATGCCACTGGATCTCAGCTGCCTTCACCTACAAAATGTAAATGTTTCTGGCTACATGACCATAACTAGAGACCCCAAGGAAAGGCAGAAAAGGAACACAGGCCTCAAGACTGTGGCTAGGCCAACTTGCCAGGTCCCTTGTCATTCACTGCCACAAATTTGGAAATAAATTCACTTTGTGTCAGAAGTATGACACACACATACATGCATGTACATGAGCACACACATAGTTGTTTTTATTCTAGGAATCCAATGCAATTCAACAATTGGAGCCAACTCTTTTGGAAGAAATTTTGTCAAGGGTGTAGAAAGGTAAATGTACATTGATGAATGAATAGCTGGGCCAAAGAGCATCAGATACCTGAGGATAAAAAAGGGCAAATCTTAGAGATAGGTTGACTTGCAATTTTTTACTTTAATGCAGTGCAAATTATTGAATTGTAAAATACGACAATGACATATATGTAACTTATTTACAGAAATTTATTTATTGACAACAAATCATTTTATATGACTGAATGTTTAAAAAGATAAAGTTTTTAATTTGGAAAATAGAGGAAATAACTTTTAATCTAATGATATTTCAATTCTGAATGATTTTTTTTTTTTAGACAAGCCTGGAAAGAAGACTCAGTAATACTGAATGTTTTAAAACTAGATATAATTAGACCTAAAATTCTGTTCTAAACTAAAAGTAGTATTTATATATAATTTTTATATTTATTATGAAAAAGTTCAAAAATACAGACAAAACAGGAGGCTAATGCAGTAATCATTTAGATTCAACAATTAAAATTTTGCCATATTTTTTCCATTTACTGTTTTCTTTTCCTGTCTCTGTCTCTCTTAATTATGTCTTTAGCTATATTTATAAATACATAGGTAAATCTATTGACAATGTTTTCATAAACCACACATATACATGAGAATACCACTATCATACCAGATAAAATGTACAATGACTTTCTAATATCAGTTTATCTTAAATCATGTGTACATTTTTCCCATTATTTTGAAGTATTTTAGAACTGTCTTATCAAACCTAGGCTCCAAGCCTGTGCGTTCATTACATTGCTGTGACTCCTTTGTCCTTTTTAACACAGAATAGTCCCTTTTGGCCTAAGCCTTTAAAAAAATTTTCCCCCACAAATTTTGAAGAGACTTTTTGAAGAGAACAAGGCAGTGATGTTTTTCTGTCTCACTCTGTGTTTATCTGATTGTTTTTTCATGGTATCATTTAACTTGTTTCTCTAACTCTTACATTCCCTGTAAACTCAAGGTTAGGTCTACACCACAACCATTATTTTTAGCAAGAACACCCATGTGTCATGTTACACACTTGACATTTCAGCACATCATGAGGTGCCACATGTCAGGTTTCTGTGTTATTAGTGATGCTAAATTTACTCTCTTGGCTACTAAGGTGGTGACAATCATTCATCTGAGGAATTTAACATCCATTGGTAAAGCTTACCTGAATCAACAGTTTGGGGGTGTGAGTTAAGTAATTTTAATGATATTATTACTTCTACATTTATTAAATGGCACTATTATGTAAAGAACAGATTTTTCTCATAAACTTGGATTATCAACTATTACAACCTGCAACTTTTGAGGAGGAGTTAACCCTTTACATTAGTTTTCTATAATTCAGAGTACAGAGTCGATGTCATTGCCCCCTGCAATGGTGAATACTGAGGTTTTTTTTTATTTTCTCTCTTTATCTTTTTTTGTGTTTGTGTGCATGAGATTAAATATTTTTAATTTTTCACTCAATTTTATACTCAATTACATTTACCACTTTTTTGTTGACACCAAAAATCCCCAATTTAATAACTGTGAGCCCCTCAATCAAGCTCTTGTGTTCTTTTGACATGGCCCCATCTGTCCTTGGACACTTTGAACTTACCTAGCTACATATTTGAAGTTAGCCTTCTTGGCTCAGTAACACTGGTTCTTGCTTGAGGTGAGTGGTATTTAGTCAGTTTCTGGGCTATAGACACAATAATTGCTACAGGTGTCATTATTTTCAGGCTGCTTCAGCAAAAAGAGCTCAGCAAAATATATATTTAAAAAGTATATTGTGAAAACAAATTTCAAAAAAATTAACATTGGGTGTCATTTTAAAACTACTATTATTTTTTCCAATTTTATATTTTTCTCATCTCAAAATGTTCCTCAAAAAATTCAAAATAGAACTACCTGATGACCCAACAATTCCATTTCTGGGTATTTATCCAAAGAAATAAGATCCAGAGACAGAGAAACATAGATCAGACCGTCAAACCTCAGAGGGAAGGTAGGGGAGGGTGGGGGTAAGAGGGAGAGATCAACTTGCATGCATATAGGCCTAACCAATGAACACAGACAATGGAGGCGGGGGTGAGGGCATGAGTGGGGGGGGGTTGGAGGGTAATGTGGGGAAAAGAACACATATGTAATAACTTAATCAATAAAGAAATAAAAAAAATAAAAAATCAAAGCTTGTATATATAGCAAAAAAAGAAAGAAAGAAAAAACACTAATTCCAAAAGATATATGTATCCCTATGCCTATTGCAGTGTTATTAGCCAAGATGTGGAAGCAGCCATAGTGTCCATCAGTAGGTGATGGACACATATACAACGGAATATTACTATATGCATATAGGCCTAACCAATGAACACAGACAATGGAGGCGGGGGTGAGGGCATGAGTGGGGGGGGGTTGGAGGGTAATGTGGGGAAACATATGTAATACCTTAATCAATAAAGATAAAAAAAGAATAAAACTATTTTAGTCTTTGTGGACCATGTGGTCTCTGTTGCCACTACCAACTAGTTTTGGCACAAAAGCAGCCATAGACAGTACACAGAAAAATGAACATGACAGTGAGCCAATAAAATTTTATCAACTACTAGAGGCTCAGTGCATGGATTCGTGAACAAGTGGGGTCCCTCA
>NW_006289813.1:10564712-10571447 GCF_000327345.1 Myotis davidii | reverse complement strand
CAGAGGGGGAAGCGGCTCAATGCAGGAGCTGACCCCTGGTGATCAGTGCGCTCCCACAGGGGGAGTTCTGCTCAGCCGGAGCTTCTCCTACCTCCTCGGCAGTGCTAAGGATGTCCAGGGAAGTGGGCCTAAGCCATCAGTCGGACATCCCTCGAGGGCTCGCAGGCTGCCAGAGGGATGCCTGACTGCCAGCTTAGGCCCAATCCCCCAGGGAGTAGGCCTAAACCAGCAGATGGAGATTGCCTGAGGAGTCCTGGATTGTTCAAGGGCACAGTCCGGGCTGAGGGACGCCCTGGGTGCACAAATTTTTGTGCTCTGGGCCTCTAGTAATTCTAATAAAAAAAAAATAGATTCAGATACAGAGTGCAAACTAATGGTTGCCAGATGGAAGGGAGAGTTAGAGGTTGGGTAAAAATGCTGAAGGGATTAAGAAGTATAAATTAACAGTTACAAAATAGTCACAGGGTATAAAGGACAAATAGAAAATATAGTCAATAATATTGTAATAACTGTATAGAATCAGGTTGGTATCTTAATTATCAGGGGATCACTTTGAAAATTATATAAATGTCTAACCACCTGAAACTAAAATAAAATACATTAATTGTAAAAAATAAAAAAGTTTGTTAATAATATCACTGACCTATTTACTAATTTATACCTCTTTCAATCTGCAGAAAATAATGTAATTATTATAAAACCATTATCGTCATTAAAGATAGAACTACAAACTGTGAAGTAAAATTGAGGATTTATTTTTTATTTATTTATTTTTAAATATATTTTTATTGATTTCAAAGTGGAAGGGAGAGAGAGAAAGATAGAAACATCAATGATGAGAAAGAATTATTGATAAGATGCCTCCTGCAATGTCCCCCAGTGGGGATGAGCTCACAACCCAGGCATGTGTCCTGACAGGAAATCGAACCATACCTTCTAGCTCATAGGTCAATGCTCAACTACTGAGCCACACCACCCAGGGGACGGTTTATTTTTAATTTCTTTGTTTCATTAAGTATGTACTATCAGAATTATATGTTAAAAATAACTTGAATTCTTTCTTATCTTTATGCTACCTATCTAATATATAATGAGACTCACTTATTTATGTTAAATTTAAATATTAGAGTTTCTGTTTTTATTTAACTTTATCTGTTAATATGCGAAACATTGAAATAATCCCTATGTCAAAACTAGATTAGATTATACTTACAGAGATTTCAGGCCTATTCCTACTTAAATAACTCTATAATTATTTTTATATTTTTAAGTTTGTCTTTCTAATTTTTCTTTCTGCAAAAATAAACAGATGTGCGTATTTTTTCAACTAATTTTTTCCATCAATTGTAGCATAAAAATATAACATTCTACAATTTTTTACTCTAAAAATATATTCAAAATATTACTCAATAATAGTATCTTTCTTCTTATTTTTTATAGCAGCATAATATTGCTATGGGTGAATTCATTTTTTTTTTCTTGACAAGTTGTTCCTATTCATGCTTCAATTCTTCTCTTGTTTTTATATATGCTGTCAAGAATTTGAGAGTTACTTGTTTTATTTTCTTCTAAGTAATGCGGACTTTATATTTGGAGGTTCACACATATTTTTTTCTGCATAATTTTTAAAGTTTTATTAGAATATGCTTTAGAGTTAACCTTCTGGGTCAAAATTTCCTGATCTACATTGGGCACCTTAAAAAATAGATTCACTTTATTTGATTTTAGGAAAGTGTGGAATGTGTGTATTTGTTACAGTGTTAAGTATTTTATTTCATTGTTTTGTTTACCTAAATTGGATGATTACCAATTACTCTCATTATACCTTTGTTGGATCCTCTTTGCATATCTTCCACAAATATATTTTTAAAACTATTTGAATCATATTCTTAATTCTGCTTAATTTTGTCAATCATTTTATTGATATGCTCTATTTCTAATATTATATTTCCAGTTATACATTTTCTAACTCTGGCATTTAGTCTAACTCTGTGATTTAGTCTTAAGTTCTGATATACATTTCTTTTTTCTCCAACTTCTTTCCTTGACAAATGAGGTCTGCTTTGCATTTTCTATCCCCTTGGTCATGTACTATCATGAGATTTTGAATTTTTTCTCCATGATATTTATTGTCTTCCTAGTGTTGGAAGAGGGAATGTATAAGATGAGCCTAGCACATTGTGTAGCAGAAAGCAGGGGTATGTTCAAAGAGTGAGCAAATGTAGTCAAAAGGCCACAGGGACCACAAGCTGAATTTTAGCATCAAAATAACTAATGATAATAGTGTATTACAAGAAAAATATACATAGCAGATTATGAACACACTAGAGACCCGTTGCACAAAGAGATTCATGCAATAGGCCTTCCCTAATCAATAAAGAAATAAAAAAAATAAAAAATCAAAGCTTGTATATATAGCAAAAAAAGAAAGAAAGAAAAAACACTAATTCCAAAAGATATATAATGTATAAGATGAGCCTAGCACATTGTGTAGCAGAAAGCAGGGGTATGTTCAAAGAGTGAGCAAATGTAGTCAAAAGGCCACAGGGACCACAAGCTGAATTTTAGCATCAAAATAACTAATGATAATAGTGTATTACAAGAAAAATATACATAGCAGATTATGAACACACTAGAGACCCGTTGCACAAAGAGATTCATGCAATAGGCCTTCCCTTCCCCTGGCTGCCGGCACCAGTTTTCCACTGGCACCTGGGACCCAGGCTTTCGCTCCTCTGGCTGGAGACTTCAGTCTTCCCTCCACCGCTTTGCACCTACATATGCAAATTAACCGCCATATTTGTTGGGTTAATTTGCATACTCTTGATTGGCTGGTGAGCATAGCGGAGGGATGGTCAATTTACATGTTTGTCTATTATTAGGTAAGATAGAGAGGTAAATAAATACTGGAATTTAGATGAAGAAGGAGATATTTATATGGCTCAAAGTAAAATGATTAAACCCATGGAAGACATTTTACAAAGCAAATGGCCTTAAATCCTAACAAGTGTCAAGTTTATTTAAATCATGGAAAGGCTGACAAATGACAGTTAAATGCAGCACCGTATTTTGAAAGGGACACATTTTTGTTGTTGTTGTTGTTGTTGTTGTTCTAAAAGGCATTAGGACAATCCGTGAAACTTAAATAGTTTGGAGGATCAGAAGGGAATAGTGTGTCAGGGTTGGCTTCCTGATCTCCATGGCTGAAAGTCCATTATGTGGGAGAGTTTCCTTTCTTTGGTAGAAAATGCACAATGAAGTACTCAAGAGTGCTGGGGCATGGGTCTATACGTTCCTTTCAAATGTTTCAAGAAAAGAAGAAGTTAAACCATGCTTCTAATTTTCTCTAGGTTTGTAAACATTTTCATATTAAAAAAATAATAATTGTGACATCTTTTTCCTAATAATTTAAAATGCTTTCTAATATCAGCTGCCATGTCAGAATTGTCTAGCATGTAGAGGTGATGAAGTACTATTTTTACGTGCTCATATTAAATTGATAAAGTGGCCCATACATTCAATCATCAGTATAACCTCCTCACCACTGGCATTTTTCAAGTCTTCATGTCCTCAGAAAAATGCTGACTAGGGTTAGATGCCTACTGCAAAATCAGACTTGATTTATTTGGTTCCCACCATGTCCAACACACACCTGCTGAGGGAGGACTGGCTTCAACTACGGCAGCATGATAGAAGATTCCATGATTTTTCCCAAAGGGTGAGAGAGTTCACAGTTCTCTAGAGAATGTCAGGGCTGAGTTAGCACACCTTTCTCTAACTGTCCAGTAGAAGCAAAAGCAGCAAATGCCAAGATGTAATTATTGCTTACAGCTTACCCACTGTGAAAGCATCATCTGTTGTTGATACCTGAGAGAACAGCTATGCAAAGCACATAATTACCAGCTTTAGTGCAAACCCTTTTGGAGAAATTCTCAGTTAAACCACTCTTTAGAGGAAAATAGCAAAGGGGCTTGTAATTAGATGAGCTGCTCTTTAGACATGAACTGACATAGATAATGCTGGATAATTAGTAGATAATTTTCTAGGTATTCTTGGCACTGAGTGCTAAAAGCAAAATTAAGTCATGCAAAGCACTCAGAATTGCCTATGGCCAAAGAGTTGTTGGTGTTAACTGGGAAGAAAGAGGAGGGGGTCTTTGTGCTGGAATCTGAATTACTCTTTTTCCATTGTCCAGTAATCCCATGGTCTGATAATGGCCAATAGCATGGATAATTTGGTAATTGAAAGGCAGTTTGTGGTGTGAGTTATGTTTTGGAAACAGTTCTTGCTTTAATCACTGGTCTAAGTAATATTTGAATTGTGAGAGAGGACATTTAGCAAGCTTTCTAACTGTCACATCCATGTTTTATAATTTTCAATAACATAGTTCATTTAATGAACTGCTAATTGGTATATTGATGTTCATGTTCTAAGAAACAATTTGATTGGGGTACAAATACTTAGGGTTTGGAGAGTTTTCATCATGCCTCTTTTCAAGAATTAAAACCCTATCTTAAGACTTCACTCCCCGAAATGTCACCAATGTAACCACTTAATTACATACCTGTAATTCTTTTTAATGTGTTAAGACAGAAGTGGGTCAAGTGTAGGAAAAATTTAAAAAATTATGAGGGAAATAAGTCAAGATTTTCATTTGTTGAGATTACTTCAGAAAAGTATTATCCATTTCATTAGCAATACAGAGCTAATGATAGAATTCTCTAGGTAGGCTCCACTGATACATAGGTTGGAAAAGTGCATTTAATTTCTTGGAGACTAGGAACTTTAGTTCCAAGTCCATGTTTAGTTCATAGTCCCTGCATGAGCAAGGGTGTGGTTTTTTTTCCTTACTCCTCAGTTTCCTTGCCTATAAAGATAGAATAATATTCACATGTACATAGGCATTATTTGAAGGATCATAAAAAATAATGTCTTCAATATTAAAACTTCAGAATGTTATTATGTAAGTGTTACTGTTATTCCCATTGCTATCATGCTTTAGAGAAACCATGGAATACATGAAGTCTGTCAAAAGAAGAAATTAAAATAAATATTTAATGTATTGTGAAATGCATTGTCAGTTAAAAATCACAGGCAATTTTTTTCATTTTAAAAATCATTTATCCCCCTTTGAACCAACATTCTATTTTTTTTATAACTCTCTGCTCCCCTACTGTTCTTCCTCTTCCATATACTTTAGTTGGATAAACCTGCCTTCTTGATAGTATTTTCTGCACTTACCCTCTCAATCTCTCTC
This sequence comes from Myotis davidii, assembly GCF_000327345.1. NCBI lineage: Eukaryota > Metazoa > Chordata > Mammalia > Chiroptera > Vespertilionidae > Myotis > Myotis davidii. The sequence goes on along the minus strand of NW_006289813.1, from coordinate 10,566,190 downwards.
AGTCTCCGTTCTCATCTTTCCCCCTTTGAAGGTTACAGGAATTTCCTGTTTAATTGGCCTATTGTCACTGCACCCTTTCAAGTGGTTTTCCAACGAGTTTAGTGACAAAATTCTACATAATCTCTAAACTTAAACCAATTAGGTCTATAATTGTGTGTTAAATTTGATATGAACTTGCATTTAATTCCAACACATACATTGTAGGCATGAAGCAAAGATGTTTAACTGATGAACAGTTTCAGAGTGGGAACATGGAACACTTGCTTTGCCATGAGTTTCTATGTATTGCTCAGGGGGCTTCAGTGTTTGTGCATCTGAGCCCTGGACTACATCTGGGGTAGGAGCAGTGCTCAAAGCCAGCCTCCTTTGAGAACCATCCCTCTGGGGAGCAGGTAGGACTATCTCAAATCCCATTTTCAGCCCATTATTTATTTAGCCTCCCCATGGAGAGCTGGTTGGTGGGGTCTCATGTCTTGGTGTGAGGGCATCTCATGAGTCCTGCAGGAGAAGAAAGTCTTCCAACAGACTCTAGGCTGTGTATGAGTCTCTGCCTGACCTTGATGCCTGTGGACAAAGTCAAAGGTAGGGCATATTCTTGGTAATGGCATCAGGTATAGGTAGACTCTTGGAATAAAAGGTCAGTTCCATAACATGTACTTTTAATATCGATTTAAACCGTGCATTTTTTAAAATTAATAAAGACAGCTTGTTAATGAAAAGCCATCTGTGGGTAGGAGATTTTCCCCCCCCTCCCTTCTGCTGACCAAGTAAGTCATACAGGGTTGTGGGAGGGTCTCAGGGACATTGCCCTGAGGTTGGGTGGTTTAGGTCTGGGAGCTCATGGTAGAAGATTAGAAAGGGAAAGTATGACCTGGGGGTTCCCACTGAGAGGCAAGTTCTCACAGGGCTGCCAATCTACTGGAATACCCTCTCATGCTGATGGGCTTCTGCTGAGCTCTGGAGTGCCTCTGATCTCAGGGAAGAGGCTCTGTCCTCCCTTTAAAGCCAGGTAATTGATGTTTGGTGGCCTCAAGGGGTTAAAGATGGCTCCACCAACAAGGCTCCTGCAGCTCAGGCCCTCTCTGCCCTGGATCCCATTTCACCAAGAGGTTAAAAAGCAAGTCATGTAGGAAAACAATCCCCTGCTAGTTTGTTGTTGCTGCTCTAGAGGGACAGACTGGAACCGCACTTCTAAGTTGTGAGAAATCTTTTAAGGCAAACTGCATTTCCCCTCTTTTTTCTTTCCGACTTTCTACATCATTTTTTCCACAGCACCTCCTATTTTTAGAAACAACTGAACTTTTTTGGAGGTGCCTCTTGGATTAGTACTTGGACAGATGGCCTCCCATCTTCCCCATTGCATGATGCCTTACTTTACTGGGTGATCTGTTCTGTTTCAGGGTGATTGGGGTAATCCTTTGCTCCCATCCGGAATTCTCTTTTGGCACTCTGTGCCTACATGTCCCAGGCCTGGGGCT
>NW_006289813.1:10511634-10564444 GCF_000327345.1 Myotis davidii | reverse complement strand
CTGCTGAAGAGGAGGAGGGGGCAGGTACGGTGCCTGCTACACAGAGAGAAAGCTTGTCCTGAGCTGCACGCCTTCCTCCAATGGCAGGGCAGCTCTGTCTGGGTGATAGTGCTATTGAGCACTTGTGATGAGCCAGGCTTTTCTCTTAGCATTACACATGAACTAGCTCATTTAATCATCACTCTAGCCAATTTACCTATGGGGAAACAGAGTCGGGGGCCATTTAAGTAATTAGACCAAGCTCCAATTCCTAATAAGAGTGGTTCTGGATTGTGAAATCAGGTAGGATGGTCCCAGAGTCCAAACTCCTAACCATCCCACCAGGCTATTGGTATACCAGTAGTATTTAAGGTTCAAGCCACTCAGTGATATGTGCTCACTTTCTACTGTGTGTAGTAAAAACAAAAACCATAAAAACAACACAATGGGTTTCCTCACACACTTCCTTAAGTCAGTGCACAACCCCATCCAATTATTTTTAATTCCTTTTAGAGTCAGCACCATTAAGATATTATTAGAGGAGGAGGAAGTGGGAGTCCTGAGTGTAGCACATCTTAGTGCAGGTTTCTATGCAGCCCTTCTGCAGGGTTCCAGGTGCTGGGGTTTCTGGGAAAGTCCCAGGGACAGGAGTGTGACAGGGATAACTTAAAACCTGTCCACACGTGTATTTCAAGGTGTGAATGAACCACATAATGTGGTTCCTTTCCTCCCAACAAATTACTCCAATACAGCAAAGACAAATCTTTTTTGTCAATAGGAACTTCAAGGAGAAAACCCAGAAAGATAAGAAGGAATGTTTTAAGAAAATAGTCTATGCATTTTCGATGTTCATAATTGATGTCAATTGCTATTCTTAGCCACAGGTAATTAATTTTTTGGTCATTAAAGTTATGTATCAATACATTATAGTTAAATAATACTTATTCATGATTAATTAAAATTAATTAGTTAAATGATAAAGTCTAATAACAGTTGTAAAGAATTGAAGATGAGTAAGGGATGTGCTTTCCAGAATCAGTTGCTTTATAGTAAAAACACCTTTTGTATCACTACGTAATTCAGGGAGGCATGAAGCCCAGTAGAGGATGAATGTTGAAATTAATGATCATTGCTAGAGATTATTAAAAAGTGACTCACATAGTTTTCACACAGTGCTCATAGACCTTGAACGTGAGGGTCTATTCCTGAGCTACCACCACTGCCTGGACATCACAGCTACTTTCCTCCCTAAAGTAGAATGCCTCCAGCTCATCGGTTTATGGTTTTGCTCCCTGAGTGAGAGGGATCGTTCATGCCACTGAGCTCAGGGCTGGTCTTGTGACTTGCTTTGGTTGCTAAGATATGAGCAAAGTACTACCAGACAAAAGCCTTAGGATTGAGTGCTTGCTCCTACAGGTTTTCTCCCTCATTCTCATCACGCAGACCCACAGGTGTGTTAGATTCACTGCCACTTCAGTAGTTTTTCATTGCTCTTAGGAACTGGCCACCAACCCCTCCATCAGACACAGTGCCGATATTGGTTCTATAATAGCGTAGCCATTGTAGACAAAATACAACTTAACTGAGGAAAGAAAGTCTTCTCTGAAGAGTAAGTAATGGAAACCTGAGGGTTAAGGATATCTTTTATTACTAACTGTTAGTGATTACCCTGGAAATGGCACTAGAGGGCCACTCATCTGGACACCAGCATGTAATGAGAAGTTTTTGAGTTGAGTTGGCACAGATGTACTTGGCTGGGACTGGATGATATAGGACCTGTGGATGATGTTAAACCTCTTGAGTTGTTGAAATGTTTTAAGCGAAGCATAGTAAACTTCATCTTGTATAAAAACTGCTGTTTGAAATTCTCTGCTTTTGTTAGATAGTTCCTTGTTCTGTAAACTCTGTCATTTTTAGACAGTCTCTTATTCTGTAGAATAACTGTTTTAGTTTGAATAATAGAAAAAGATAAAAACTTAACTGACTTTGTAAGCTTGCCATCTAACATAATGAACTAATTCTGATAATAATTCCCATATTCTTATGCCAAATGTTTGTTCTTTATGTATCCAAGATTACAAACTGTCTGTAAGGATAACTCACACAGAGTTCTTTGTAAAATTTGCAGTTTTTACACAGATATGGAAAAATCTGCAGTAGTTCCATAAATATGGAAAACTTCCTGTGTGACTTCACTCAGAGATTTGGAAGAAACACCTCCCTCTGGGCTGCACGCAATAAACGACTCCTAATTAATTGGCCCATTAAGGCGTCTTGTATCTCACTCGCTGATTTACGACACAGCATAAGTTGGTATTGTAATCATCTATGTTATGATTAACTGTGTGTTTTGGGGGGGGGTGTGCTGAACAATATTTGAAATTTTTAAGGAGCTTTTCTGTGGTGACAACTCCCAGAAATAATCATATTTTCCCAGAAAATATACCCAGATTTGATTATCAAATGAATTCATTGTAGTAACTAAAATGCCTGCATTAGATAACTATAAAAGTTACTTATTTCATTTTATTAAAAATAGTCCATATACAAAATGAATAAATGAGCCTTTTATGCCTTTCTGATTTCTGTTGCAAGCACTTCCTTTGGGATGTCACTAGACTCATGTTGTGTCCTTCAAAGTGACCCTGCCCCCTCACTTACATGCTGTTCTGAACCCTGGTGAATGCCTTTTGTCACTGGAAACACAGGCACTCTTCCGCAGGCAGCCAAACACAGCCTCATACTATTAATAAATAGTTAACTCCCCCAAATACGTTAATCACTGCTCTGATGGCTTTCCTCCTTGAAAGAAGAATCCAAACCAATTTCAATATGTGAAGGAGTGTTGGATTGAATATGTGACAGTAAAATTCACAACTGTATTTCTAATAAAAAGAGTATTTTTTTTTTCAGAGAAGAAAGGGAGATGATTATATCCCACAATGGTAGGTCATTGTTCTTTGAAAAGTATTCAAGGCTTAGATGTTTTAGGAAGAAGAAAGGAAGGGAGAAGGCCAAACTGCTCTTTATTGGCTGACAGCAGATTATCAAGAAATTGTCTGTTTTCAACAGGTTCTTTAAAAGAAAGCCAGTTCTGGTTTCAACAGTATCTTTAAGAGGAAGCACCGAAGGCAGGGCTCTGGCTGTTCACATTGCCGAGTCACCGCCGCTCCGCCCCCGCACTGGGGTGCGTTCTTGGCGGGACCCCAGTAAGATGCTTCCAGAGAGGCTGTGACAACTGTTGACTGATGATTTGTTTTGCCAACCTGTCAGAGTAATCCAATAGCTTGCTAATGTAAGGCAAGGTCTTTATTTGAAAACATCAAATGGGTTTTATTGTACACATCTGTGTCAAAGACTACCCTGCCAACATACAAGTTTTGCTCATTTCAATAAATCATTGATGTGAGTATCAAGAGGACAATCTGCTTGAGGGTTTGGGGAGCAGCAGTTTCCTAACATGCAGAGGCACAGGCAGGTGCCCAGGGCACCCCCAGCATTCCTGGGGGGTGTTAACGACTGTAAGCCTGTCAAGAATGTGTCTAGTTTATGCAGAAAAGACAATTCATCGGGTTAATAAAAAGGTGTAACATTTCCTACAGGTGAGCTCCATTGATCAAGGGATAAAAAGAACTTTTGTTGCCACTTTGGGAAGATGCATTGTAGATTTAACCTGTACTTTGATGTGAGCTTTGAAGCCTTCCAGAGGCTTCTTACTAATGTGTGTTGTGGGAGGCTGGGCTGGTCTTTCCTGAGGTGACAGAGTTCTGCAAAGTGACAGAAGGAATTGACCTAAAAGGTCAGAGAGAATAGCACAGGGCGTCGTGGGTCAACATGGGGCCAGTCAAGTTACAGAGCAGTTTCACCTCTTTTCTAAGTCTAAGCTTTTCACAACAGAAATGTATTACATTTAGGAGCACTTTTGGAAAAGACACAAGTTACCGAGTGTTAACGGGGCCTGGAATTGTTACAATTAAAGTATAATTGAAGGATGTTCTTAGTGGCTTTACCACTGTCTCTGTGGGGGTGCTGGCTGGAGGGAGCTCAGCAGAGCCCTAAAAATTGTCCTCTGTCATTTGGGTCAGCTCAGTGCACCCATCCTTTAGGATTAGCGATTTTCAACCTTTTCCACCTCATGGCACACATAAACTAATTACCAAAATTTTGTAGCACACCAAAAACTATATTTTCCCAATCTGATACACACACAAAAATAGGTATAATTTTGATTCATTCACATTGGATGCCTATTGTTATGTTGGCTGTTTTTATTTTTTCTTTTATTTGATAATCTAAGGGAATAGTCAGGTATTGGACGTTTTAAAAATTCTTGCGGCACACTGGTTGAAAATCACTTCTTTAAAATGACTGTGAAATCTTGCAGGACCTTCTTAGAAAGATCAGCTTGGCTCAAAAGGGATCAGGGCCCCACTCTAGCCCAGTAGCAAGCAGTCTCTTTGTACCCAGAACACCCTCGGGGTGGAATTTAGAGGGAGGGTGGGAAAGTCGAAGACAGATGCTCTCCTCTTCCATTTATCTGTAATATGATGAGCTCCTCCCTCCATACCTACCATATTCTGGTTCCATTTCTAATCTCAAACTCCAACCAGACCAGGCCTTATTCTGGTGGGTGTACATAGTTAATTTTACATAAAACTGTGTTTGCAAAAAAAAAAGGGGTGGAATTTAGAGGGAGGGTGGGAAAGTCGAAGACAGATGCTCTCCTCTTCCATTTATCTGTAATATGATGAGCTCCTCCCTCCATACCTACCATATTCTGGTTCCATTTCTAATCTCAAACTCCAACCAGACCAGGCCTTATTCTGGTGGGTGTACATAGTTAATTTTACATAAAACTGTGTTTGAAAAAAAAAAAAAAAAAAGACAAGAGTGGTTATCTAAGATTCAATTCCTTGTAGTCTATGTATAACTAAGCATAGTCTTTGCTTTCCCATGGTCAGCTCCGGATGATCTGTCTGTAAATGCATGCACTGGGCTCCACATTAGTTTTGCACAAGTTAGACAAGGAAAGTTATCAGACTTGTAGTTTTATTCCATAGGGCAGATCACCACACAGCATTTGTTGGAAGTATGAAGCAGTGAACAGAGTGGAGTGTTTTAAGATCGACCGCCTGAGTGATGGCCCGTTTCTAAAGCAGATGTTTGTTCAGTGCGATGGAGACAGCGAGGTGGTCCCAAGGATACCGCACAGTGGGAAATTCACAGAAACTGGGACAGGAAACAGACAAATTATGTATTACGATACATCTAGGCATTTCCATCTTTTCAAATGCACCATTAACTAAAAGGCCGCATAGGGTTTCCTCCAAGGGCACTATATCATCAACAATATGTAAATGTTGTCCTTGTCAGTTTATTTTTCCAGGTGAAAACTCTTCCTGTCTGTGAAAGAAGCCTTTTGTGGCCTCGGCTCCCTAGCTTGCAATAAAATCAGGAGGGATCAAGTTCCTGTGAAAAATGTGCTGTCTAAACTTTAAATCTGAAATCAACTCATCTGAGCCTGGGGATGATAAACAGATACACTTAAAGATACTTTTGTTCTTATTAGATTCTAGGAAGGGACGGTCAGGGGCCTCTTCCCCTCTCAGGCATGGGGCAGACACTGAGAGAATGTTCTGTCTGTTAATGTGGGACTGCCCCTTCCTCAGAAGGTAAGCCGGGATCCTGGTACAGAAGATAGTTTGTTTCTCTTCTTCATAAATCATATTTATGGCAATAGTTTTCCATCAAAGCAGCCACAATCCATTCATTGGATCCCTTTACTATAAGAGTTACATTTCTCATCAGAGGACACCCACACTGGGGAACACTGGTGGCATTTCAGGCAGCCTGGACACTGTCACAAAGCAGGGCTTTGCTGGAGAGCATGTGTTCTAGAAAACAGGGACGAGGGATGCTGCAACCAGATGGTTTCTCTCTTCAGGTGTGTTTAATGACATTATTTTAGACTAGGGGCCCAGTGCATGAATTCGTGCACCTTGAAAGGAACTGTGGGCCCTGAGGCTGTGGTGGGCACAGGTCGAGTCTTGGCCCATCTTCCGAATTCCTGCCGGCCCCTCCCACGTGGCCCCCTGTCGGCAGCCCTGTCAGCTGCCCTGCTCCTGCTGCCGCCCGCTTCCACACACTTGACAGCAGCGCAGGTCTCCCTCACACCTGCTGACAGTGCAGAACAATTGGGGCCGATGCCAGCAATCGGTGCGAGCAGGGCTTGTGCTGTCAGCTGGTGTGAGCAAGGGGCTGCTGCCCCAATCACTCCTCAGGAGCAGAGGGAGGTGGACAAGCCCTCAGGAGTGATCAGGTCTGGCGCTGGGCACTGGCAGTGGGTGCGAGCGGGGCCGGTGCCGGCAGTGAGTACGAAAGGTGGCTGCCACCCTCTATCGCTCCTCAGGAGCAGGGGGAGGTGGAGAAACCCTGAGGGGCAATCGGGGCTGGCAGCTGCTCACACCCGCTGCTCACACCTGCTGACAGCATCGAGTAATCAGGGCTGTTGCCGGGTGACGGCAGTGGGTGCAAGCAGTGGCTCAAGTGCTGGCAGCGGGTACAAGAGGGGCCAGCGCCAGCAGCAAATGTGAGCACTGGGCGGGACTCTGGCACATGGGAGCAAAGAATTTTCAATAACCACGAGGGGCTTGCCCAATGACAGCGACCGGCACCCTGCCTTAGTGTGGTGCCCCTGCTCACCTGCTCCACCATACCACTGCAGCTGATGCCTGCCACGTTCCACACTCTGCCACCTGCTGGTGATGCCCACCATGTTCCACTTGCATCCTCTGGTGGTCAGCGCACATTATAGCAACCGTTGTTCAGTTGTTCCGCCATTCGGGATATTTACATATTATGGATATATATCAGCTTCTTAGGAAAAAGGCTGCAAAGCTAATGTCACATTCAGGTTAGTTGTTTGCTGTGTATTCATCTCTGACCAATGTCCTCACCCTATTCTTTTAGCCTCAGGGAATGAGTGCTTAGGAAAGAACCAAGGAGACTCCTCATTGATCAGAAAACTGGGCCTTGTCCCTCCTCTCTCACCTTCAACCTTCTTACTGAAAACAATGGCATCTGCAAATGGGGCTTTAGCAGGAGCAGAATCCAGCCAGAACTGACCAACTGACAGGGGAGAGAGAATCTGCCCAGGAGTATGGAAAATCCTGGCCACTTAGAATCCCCACACCCGCTGGAGTCACATGGGAGGATGGCCCGAGCTCTGTATGAGAGAGACAACCTAAGAGGGAGTTTTCACACATAGACCCGTTGACAGAAGAGTGAAATAAAATAGATTGTAATTAAATGCAGTTTTTAATTGGCAAATAACATGAGAGCATAGATAATAAGTTTGATAGAAGGTTTCAGTTCCCATTTCCATTGTTTTGTGAAGAAAGACTCAACAGTACCTGGTTTGGGGTTGCCCATCTAGAATATATTACAATATAGATAATGTACCATTTATTTTAAAATGATAATAATTGGATATGGGCGATAAGTTATGCCTAAGTTTAATATACACAAGATTGTCTTTTAACCTCAGAACACCCCTGAGAGATTATTAGTATTGTCAGCAGTTTCCAGATGAAGCTGAAATTTAAATCATTTGCTCTGTTTCTGTAAGAGTATGTAAAGTGAACCACACGTGTGAGCTTTGCTGCGATGCATCATCAGAAAGCACTTCCTCTCCATCTGAGAGCTGTGCACGCTCGAAACAGCTGCCATGTGAGGATGTTAAACCCTGTCAGCCACTTTACTAGTAAATATGTGCTCCAGTCCAGCTGAAACAGGAGGTGAGCAGACACTCAGCAACCAGACAGACTGGGGTCCAATCTCTGCCCTGCAGGCCAGTTGATGCCCAGGGAGTTTCTTCCTCTCTCTGTGCCTTCACTCCCTCACCCTTAAAATGAGGGTTAATCACTATCCCTGCTGCATAGCTCTGCTCTCCTGTGGGGGCGATCACTGAGCACTCTGGCCATGCCTGTTGGCATTCTACAAGCGTCAGCCGTGCATACCTCCAGTGCACTCGTAAGGGCATGACACTCTGTTAATTGTGTGGTCAATTTTATTTGTATATACTGTATACTGCTTTGTATTTTGAAGAATTTCATAAGGGATCAGGCAAATTCTACCTAATCACCCATGAACATTGACTCAGTCCTCGGGCTTTATGCCAGGACTCAGGGGAATGAGACTGTCCTCTTTCTCAAGTAACTACAGTGCATGAAAATAGAGGAGCCTCAATCAGTTTGGTGACTGAGGAATGGAGGTCTAAGCACCAAAAACAGGGCCCCAAGGAACACTGAGCCCTGTCAACAGAAGGTTGTTGGTGTCAATTCTACACCAATAGGAATCCCCAATTGGGGGTGTGGTGCAGCAGCAAACTTTAATCAGTATAAACAGCCCAGTGTGACAGGCCTGCTCTGCTTTGGTTTGGTGAGACACCTTGGGTGTTTCAGCTCCAGCCAGGGAAACAGTCTTTGAAAGATTTTGGTGGAAAGAGAAAGTGGGTTCTCAGAGGCAGAGGGGAGCTCACTTATATAAACAGAAGTCCCCACCCATGGTCCCTGACTGGTTTGTCCTCCTGCTAATGAGGACTCCACATCCTCATAGTAAGATTGGTCCAAAAGGCACTGTCTAGTTTGGTCAGAATGGAACTGCTCTGGTTGGTCAAGTGAAGAAGCTGATGGGAGAGTAGGAGGAAATATATCTGCACAATTCTGATTGGATTGGGAAAGCCTCAGTCCTATTGGTTGAAAGAGGATTCCAGGAACTCCTTTACAGAGGCTGGCTCAGATGGCAGGAACATAGTGCAGGCTGCTCTCTGAGGTGCAGTTTTCGTGACAGGTCCCTCAATGGAAATAGCTGCTAGGCTTTGTTTTTTAAATATGAGCCTAAATGGTCACCAGGAGCTCTTTTTATTAAGTATTTTCTTTCTCAGGGTTCATAGCCCTTAGCCTGGTGTTGGAGGTAGAAGTACAGAGAAGCTTTCTGGGAGGAGAACTCTGCACTGAGTCCTGAGATATTCGAGTCCTGAGACACACAACCTAAAAATACAGGTTGGGTATCTAGAGGCAGACATGAGATGGACCTTGGGCAAGAAAATGTGCATGAAGGTCAATACCAAAGAAAAAAAAAGGAGGAGGAAACAGTTGGGAAAAGGAAGAAGTCAACCTGTGAGGCAAACTCTCCCAAATTCCAGCCAACACAGAGGCTTCTCAGGAAAGGCGTTTCTCATCAGACACTGGAATGGGATCTGAATCCCGCATGCCTTGGACACAGGTTGCAGGCTGCCCAGGGAAGAGTGATCTCTCAGCTGAGGCACCAGTCTCTTCCCTGTAAGGGTACTTGGGAAGTCAGTGCATCTCTGGGTTGACCACAGTCCACACCTTGCACTACCCAGGTCTGTTTCTTTAGATACATTTGGAACCTTCAGGACCCTGATGGAGCTCCCTATTACCGAGGAGAGAAAAGATAGTAGGTAAAATAGAGACCACACCACAGCAGCTGTACATAGGTCTGAAATGGACAGTTATCCCCTTCCTCCTCCACTATCCATCTAGATCAATTCACTCTCAGCATCCACATCTATCAGCCTTGGTGGTTTAGCTGGTGGCATAACATAGATCCTCATCTCCAAAAGAATAACCCCTGGTCACCATGTCATTCTCAGGCCTGAGTTGCTATACCCCTCCCTTTAGAGTCAAAACTGGGCAATTTCTAACCAGAAGCACTCAAGTATTTACCCCGACTTCCATACATATTTCTCCCTTCCCCCATTGTGAAGCAGCAGATCTCGCACCTTCTGCTGATCAGGGTCAATTACCCTGCCCACTTGGTCACACCTTGTCTTATCTGCTGCTCCTTGAACACAAGAAACCAAAATGCTTGATTTATCACTTAGAAAAAGTGTGCCATCTTGGGAATAAGAACCTTTAACCTTGCAGAGCCCAGAGTTGTGGGAATGGTTCATTGTGATTGGTGGTTAGAGGGCTTAACCCCCTTAATGGCCAAACCCATGGATTGTGCCTATTGGTGACACAGCACCAGGTAAAGATCTTTGGTTCACACAGAGCTTTGGGGGGTGACACTCCATCCTCATATAATGTTCCTACCAAGCTGACACTTGGCCATTCCAGGTCTCTTTTGGGGGCCTTTGAAAGATGATTAAGTTCATATGAGGTTATGTTGGTGGGGTCTCCTAAAGAAATTAGGGTCCTTATAAAAAGAGGGAGAGACCAGAGCTGGATCTCTTTCTTTCCATGCGCACACCAGAAAAGGCCATGAGAGGGCACAGTGAGAAGGTGGCTGTCTGCAAACCAAGAAGAGAATTCTCACCAGGAGCTAAAAGACACATCTATCTAGAATTCCCAGCCTCCAGAACTCTGAGGAACAAATGTGAATTGTTTCAGCCACTCTTCCTGTGGCATTTTATTAATGGCAGCTTGAGTTGACTAAGATAGTCAGAGTCCCAGAGTTTTCTAACCAGGACGCTTGGTAGAATAGAGCAAGTGTGGGTGGATATTCAAACACTTTTGAAATTCAGCCAAACTATTAGATCTTGGACTTGGTCTTCATTATTTTCTGTCCATCTCCTTTAAGACATGATAGATTATTTATATGCAACCAAAGAGTCTGGCTGGCCTTCACCCAGCTACTCTCCCTCAGCTCTCCCTTATCTCCCAGCACACTGCCAATGGCACACAGCCATGGTGCTCCAAAACCATGTGCTTGTACCTATTACTTTCACCAGACATCACCAGTGCCTAGTGTGCACAGGCATGTCTCTTCCCTTCCACTGGTATATCTCCAAAAATCATATCTGTGCTATTGTAGCAATTAAATTTCACTTTGAGTGAGGGTCTAGTTGGTAGGCATGAGTTATACCACACAAGAGCAAATATTTACTCATAAATCCTGTCCCAAAATTTTTGCACACCCACTCAGTTTTATATGAAATCAATCACTAAATCCCCATTCTACTGTAATCATTCATCAAGAAAACTTCCTGTCTGAGTAATTTAAGTAGAGAACTCAGTTTTTAGATATTACTGGAAATATATATTTGGGTATGGCTCTAGCAATATTAAATTAAAGCCCAATACCCAAGAAGTCAGCTTCTTTGTCAAACCTCTCCACCTCAATCTATAGAGTATCCCTTCATTTTATTAGTGAAGAGCCTGTTTCACAAGCTTTGGGATTCCAAGAGTGAAAGAACATGCTCTTCACATGTGATACTCTTAACTGAGAAATGAATTACTCATCATTGGGTGTCTGCCATCCAGCAAACCATGCAAATCTGGAGATCTTGGAAAGGGTTTTCAGTGATTTTAAGGAGAGGGCGGCTCCTTACCTTTGAAAAGGATAATTGCCTTCAAAGAGGAAATACATTCTCCCCCAACAATAAATAGCATTCATACTCATAGTTTTTTGCTGTAGGGAGATTTGCTTTTAAATTGGGAGGTGCCAAAACTAATCCCCAACAAAGTGACTGGGGAATTCCCAGAGTGATCTGGGAAGCGGTTAAAGGCTTCATAAGTGAGTGCTTATTTCACCAACTACATCCTCCTGCAAGCTAGTACTTAATTCCACCCCATCATGTTTCTGAAGGATAACTGTTCCTTAGATGAGTTCCAGCAAATGTTCTCTTTCCCACTTCCATTCTAAAGTCCCTTAAGCAGAAAATAAAGGGGTGAATAAAATAGCTAGTTAAATGTATTCAAATATTTTTGAGCAGTGAATCCATAACCTCTAGATTGAGAGTGTCAATGTGTAAAAGTATGCACACACACACACACACACACACACACACACGCACACTTCCATACTGTATAAGAAATGTTATCAGATGAAGGAGAAAGAGAATTTAGAATGGGGAAGGCTGAGCATGTTGGTCCTATGAACTGCTTTAGGGCCAGGAGAATATCAATCACACAGCCTGAGTTCTGTACCACCACAGTTGTTATTCTTCTGATCACCTCTTTCTTCACTGTTGCTTTGGACCTCACAAACATTACACTTAAATATTTGAGTATGAGAAGATGAGGAAGACAGGATACATTTTCTCTTATAAAGGATATTTTCTGGGAACCTACATCACTATGATAAAAACAATGATGTTCTGATTATGAACCAGCATCATATGTGGCCCCAAGCAGTTCACACTCATAGAACATTGTCTGGCATGTATTATATTCATCCCCCTTATACAGAAGAAAGTAGAGAATGAGAAGAGATCATTTAATTTGCCTCCAATTCCAAAGCTTGTGTCTGGTGGAGAAAGGATGCATGTGGGAACCAATGAAGACATCATCCTATGCTTTCCATGCTCTGAGGATGACCTCTGGATAGGGGAGTTTCAGGCACCCATCAGGGTAGAGTCAGAGTGGATGTGTCCTAGACACTAAATTCTCTGAGGTGTCTATATCCAGCCTGTTGGTGACATGACTTTCTCGGCCATGGCATGAGAAACTTTCTGAGTACAGATAGTAAGCTGATTATGTAAATAAGCTCCTGACATGGGAATAGCAGATGAAGAACTGTCACTGAGACCCAAAGTGCCAGGCTGTGGACAGAGGCATTGGGAGACAAGCATACTCAAGGAGGAAGATTCCAGGACCAAGAAGGCATTTTGTTCTCTATCACACCGTTCACAAGCAGCTGTCACAGACCTTGTTTGCCATCCCTTGGAGCACCAAGGCAGTGATGCAGAATCCTGCTGGTGCTGATTCTGGCAGTCCTTACCCTGGGTTGACTGTTAATGGCGGCAGGTCAACACAGTTCCTTCTAATTATCTCCAAGAGGATCTTTAGTCAATGAAAAGGATGTTTTTTTGAAGTTGCCCCCCCACCCCCCTGCTAACTTCAAGACACTTCTACATATAGCCCATGTTGTCTTTATTATTGAAGGGAGTGGAAACTCGGGCTGTGGACTTTACTCTGGACTCAGTGCGGGTCCTGGCTGGTCCAGATCTTTCTAATTATATCAGAAACTGCCCTTGCACCAGCTGCAGAGGTACCACCCCCCAACCTTCCCAACTGAAGTCTGTTGCCTTTGCTCTGAATTTCTGCCTGGTGTGCCAGCTCTTGGGTTTAAAACCACAGCTCTCATTTTTTTTTTCTCAGTAAGCATTCATGGTGACAGGAGAGGGGATTATCAAGTGTTGGGTTCCAAAGAGAGACATACTATTCCTGACACAATGAAATCATTCCAGATTAGGGGAGAAGGGCAGATTTTGTGTAAGGCATTATTTTATGCATGTCTGAGACAGACCCAAGCTGATCATTACCCTGGCGAGCTGATAGAGGTTATGCTCAATGCAGAGGCCACACACACACACTAAATTCACACCATTCAAAATAAAATAACCAAATAGCTAGCTAGCTTGATGTTTAAGTAAACATTACTATTAGAAAAAGTTTTAAAATGTTTACTTATTTTATATATTTATGTATTTTTTGATGAGAAATGTGTTTATAATGTTTTAATGTCATTGTCACATTATAAAGTTCCCTTTATTTAACCAATTATTTCTAAACTTTGGTAACATTTTGATAATTAGCATAGTAGTTCTAGATCATTTAAACAAGACATTAATCTATATGTCTGTGGAATCAATGAACATTAATGATTCACAGCACATTTCAGAGTATATTCCATTTCAGAACCATTCATTTTAAATTTATTTTAAAACTAGAATACACAATCATTGTCTTTTATATTTTTTTTCCATATTTTTCCTTCTGTGTCTTTTTTTTTCTCTTTTTTCCTAACCTTCTAAAAGTGGCCAATTTAGCCTCACAATAGAAATCAAATGCACTTTGAACATCTAAATTTCCTTTAAACTGATGCTGCAGAAGGAAGGTCTCCATAACCCTTATAGAAGCAATACCCCCACTTCTTTTTTTTCATTCCTTAAAAGTGCTTATCAAGATGAATGAGAACAGTGGTGTGTAATTTCAAAGATGAAATTGCTTTTCTCTCCAGCTTTCCCTCAGCATTTCAAGGTCACTGAAAAAGGAAGTCAGCCCACAGCCCAGGCCTTCTCCTGGGTCTGTCAGGGCACATTACCCTCCCAGTCAAGAGCCTTGTCTCTGAAAGTGCTCTGTTTTATTTTTTTCTCTCAAACGAAGGTATGAAATTCCTATTCATTCACACATTGTTGGGTAAGCTGAAGTGTTAAGGAGGGTAAATTACATCTCCTTTCCTATGTCCCCAACACTGTTTTCATGGTCCAGCTTCTCAACTTCCTGTGTCACTAATGACCCATCCTCTGAAACACTGGAGAGGGAAGCTGTGAACACATCTCAGTGAGAAGGCCCCTAGAAGGAAGATATAAGATACAACACTGAGCTCAAAATCACACCAATACTGCAATATTGACAAAAGTAATAGTAACAAAATATCAAAATAATATGTTCTCCTTTTACTATCCAATCACCTGAAGCAGATCTCCACTTAAAGCTTGTGGAGAATTTTATGGTCAACTAGAGGCCCGGTGCACAAAATTTGTGCACGGGGGTGTGTCCAGCCTGCACCCTCTCCAATCTGGAACCCCTCAGGGGATATCTGACTGCCAGCAGTCAGACATCCCTCTCACAATCTGGGATGGCTGGCTCCTAACAGCTCTCCTGCCTGCCTTCCTGATTGCCTCTAACCACTTCTTCCTGCCAACCTGATCACCCCCTAATTGGTCCCCTGCTGGCCTGATTAACACCTAACTGCTCTCCTGCCAGCCTGATTTCCCCCAACTGCCCTCCCCTGCCAGCCTAGTCACCCACAACTGCTTTCCCCTGCAGGCCTGATCTCTCTCCCAATGACCCTCCCCTGCCGGCCTGATCTTGCCCCCAACTTCCCTCGTCTGTTGGCCAATTTGGTTCTAATTGGTTGGTTTCTATGCCAGTCAGTGTCAAAAGCTCTGTCTCCTAGGCAGCCATTGGCTCCTCACACTTCACCCAGATTTGGTTCTGTTTGGTCGATTTCTATGCCAGTCAGTGTCTCTGGGCCTATCAATAGGGCCTGATTAGAAAGGCAGGGCTGATCAGCAGCCTCAGTGGAGGCCTGGAGAGAAATGGAGGCATGGCCACTGGAGAGAGAGAGGCAAGTGCTGATCAACAGCTGCCACAGAGGCTATGGATCAGACCCTGCTTCTCTCTTCAGGCCTATCTCTTGGCCTGACTTGCAGCCCCCTCAGGAGCCAGTGCTGGGTCACCACACCTGCAGCCACAGCAATCAGTGCTGGGTCACCACAGCAACCCAGCACTGACTGCAGGACTGACTTCCGGTTGGTCAACCCCATCAGGACCAGGGTTTTTATATATTAGGATGATGGAGAAGGGAAGACTCTCCCTGCTAGAGATACATATTCTCTTTGACCTTAAAACTTTCTGATGAAACCGTGCTCTGCTTTCCAGAGTTCCTGGCTTTTTCTCCAAGATTAGAAAGTTTACCTTCAAAAGTTTAAAAGAAGGGAACTTAAATCAGAAAGTCATTCCCCTCAAGAAGGTTATCATCACAGAATCCACATAGGCTCCACCTTTAGGACCATAAGCACCCCTAGCCATCCCATCAGATATGCGAGTTAACACACAGCTGTCTGATTTTAATTGCTTAAGGTGAAGTGACAAAGCTAAGCTACTGAAAGGAAAACTCTACTTTTTGTTCTTCTTATTTTGTGTATTCTAAATAAAAGCATGTTTTTTTCTATTTATAAAATTTCTTTTTTCTGCTCATGATAAAGTGCAGTTCAGTGGTATCTGCTATTACTCTTTTGTAGTGTCACATCATAGTTTATCCACACTGACACCCACAAAGAGGGTCATGCCACCCATGTTTCTTTCTAACATACATTCATTTATTTAAAAATGTTGCACATATATTTTTCAATGGTTTAAAAAAGGCCTAAACTTGTACTTTGTTTTAATGGCTACAGATAGATTCATTGTAATGATGTTACATAATTCAATTTAGTTAGCAAAATATTTATTCATATATATTTACTATGATTACAATTCTTCATAATTATGTGTTTTATTTTCGTTTTTTCTTCATATTTTAATAAGTTTCATGATTAAATTTCTTGAGTATACTAATATTTTGTTAGAATACATTCCCAGAAGGAGAACTTCTGAGTCTTAAATTTTCCACATTTGATATCTCTGTAATTCAGTTCCAGAAAGCTATCCACAAGTGTGTCCCCATTAGGAAAGCACAGGTGCTCATTTCCAATAGAAAATATATATTTTTTCTAGTACGGTAAGCACAGAACCAGCTCAAAATGGTCCTATTCTTTTAAACAAGAAATTGAGTTGCTTTACAAAGAGATTAGACTAAAACCAAAAGCCAAATTGTGAGCAAAGGATTGAACCCTGACCTCCAGCTTTTCTGGAGCCAAAGTCTCACTCCCTCTGCCACAGAACCAATGACCAGTACACAACTAGAACTTGAACACCAGTACACTTTCAGGACCATCTGGTGCTAATACCTCTTACCTTAAGTGGCCAAGCTCCAATTAAAATGTTTTTCCACCAGTATTCCTTCATACGTGTTCCCCTTGTATCCTTAAAAACCTGCCCAGAACCTTGCATCAGAGAGTTAAGACTTTTGGGTGATGCCATTCATAATAAAATAGCCCATCTTTTCTACTGGTGAACAAACTCTTTCTGTTTCATAACGATATCTTTAGCATTTAAAGCAGTTCCCAGTGCGTATTGGCATTCGAAAAATACTGTTGAATGAATAAATTCATTCTTAACATTACCATTTTTTTTTTACCATTTTTAATGTTTGCTATCATGATAAGCAAAGCATATGTTTATTTTAATTGCATTTGTTTAATTACCTCTAGGGCTGAATGTATCTTTCCCAAATGTCTTATACATTTCTTTTGTGAATTAGTTCCTGGAATTCCTTTCTCATTTCCTATTAATGTTATTGACATGTAGGTTTCTTCTTGTTGAAATCAATAAAAATAATGTAGAAACTAGTCAGTAAATCTGTTTCATTTGTGTTTCAATATTTTTCTTTGCAGTTACCTGCTTGTCTCTTAACTTTGGTTTAGTTATTTTAACCATACATAGATATTTTTTATTTCTCATATTTATTTACATTTTTTTGGAGAAGGGTTAACTCTGGGTCTTCCTTAGATAATTTACCCTTACTGTAACAACATATTTTAAAATTATTTTAACAAATATTGATTGCACTATAATATGTGCCTGACACATAAGTTTTGTTCTTTCTGTTTTAGAATATAGAACATAAAATTTTAGAATATAAAATACAAAAATTGTGTGATTTTATTTGGAACTTCTTTCCACATAAGAACTATGAAAGTTTCTAAAATATTTATTTCTTTTAAAATACTTAACTGTTGAATGAACATCATTTATTAAAAGTTCAAATTTTCCCCAGTGTTGAAAGGCCATCTCTGTCAAATATTAGATTTGCATACAAAAGTGGATTTTTAGAGTCTCAATTCTATTTCTTTAATCTCTCCATCAGTTGCTATGCCCATACCATACAATAACATTTTAATTATTTAGCTTTAAAGTGTATTTTATTATCTGATAAGTCTATTTCTGCTCACATATCTTTGACATTCCCATGTGCCACATTCAAAGTGTCTTCTGGCAATCGCCCATTTAATCCTCATAGTAACCCCATGAGTTTGGCAGCATCATTGTCATCATATGACAGAAAGGGAGTCAAGTGTTTGGCACCTTTCACTTTAGTGTGCAAGTAACCATGTCACTTTCATATTGTTCTCTACCCGCAGAATCATTTCCTTCCACTCTGAAAAGTGAATTCTGAACCATCCTAGGCAACTAAACATAGATACCACCGGCTCTATAGAGGCCTCCTGACTCCCCACGTGGGTCCATGTCTCTCCCCTACCTGTCCCTACCAGTCTCCATTGCCATCATAGTAAAAGCCTTCCACTTGCCTCAGTGCCTGGATAGCAGGACCTGAGAACAGGGCCACCTCTGATGTCTCACATGCCAAACAATATTGGCAAACAGTAGGTAGTGCTGAAATATTTTCTGACAAAATGAATAAACATGACCAGTTAAAAATGGTGAATCTTCGTCACTACAGATAAAATATGACTTTTGATATTTTGAAAATGTATGTACAAGTAAGTGTACTGTGTTCATTAATAGTCACAAAAATGCACATAATATATTTAAGCAGAAATATGTAGCTCCATCAATTTATAAAAACGAATAATATGTATACATAAAACACCTCTTTTACGGAATTTTAATTTTCACGGAAGGAATTCAAGCTTTATAGATTGATGCATCCTTTATAGATTTATATTATACTAATTGCTAACCTCTAAATTTTATATTTTAAAGTATTAGTGCTTATCTTGGCTAATGATCATTCTATTTCAAAATATTTAAAAACAACAGGCAAACAAATTCTAAAATTTTATTTGGGCAAAATTAAAAGCAGTTTAATCATGACCCATGACCTGTTATGTTTTGTTTTATGGCTTTTAAAAAAAATTATTCTTACTAAACAGTATGGAATATTTTGAAAAGAAGTTATCATGTGATAAATGAACTTTTGACTACTGGAGGAGGAATGGGGAACAGGCTCTGAGACCTGTCCACTCACCTGCACTTCCTCCGTAATAAAAAAAAAATATTCTTATTAATACAGTTTTTTAAACACTCAATAGCATTATATTATTCTATACTGGTGATGAAACTGCTTAAGGGCCAACTACGAACCAATTTATTACATTGTCCTTATATTTTTGAAGCTGTCCAAATCAAGATTGAAGATTCAAACATTTGTTTCTGATTTTTCTATTTCTTTCTCTCTCTCTCTTTTTTTTAATGTTAGAATACTGAACTGAAGTATCATAATATTACCCTGCCACCTAGGGGTATTGTCAAAGAAATTTATCCATGCATAGTAAAGGGAGATGCAGTGTGCAGGATAAAATATAAATAGGTTGTCACTACTACAAATAATTTAGTGACTAAATTCTGTAACAAAGGTAACAGCCACTATTATGATTTTATATTTTCTCTTTTCTAAAATAATTTATGCTTTAAAAATCATATGAAAAAGGTGTAATGTAAATTAGTAAGAATTTCCCCTTTCAGGACTACGGGAATTAAAAAAAGTTAAATAAGAACTGAGCATTAATATATAATGGTCCCAAATGCAGCATGCATGTTTCCCTAGCCGGCAAAGCCTGTATAGTCTCTCTCATTGACAATGTAAGTGCTTGGGAGTAAAATCTCTGTTTAGGACATGTAATAGTCTATTGCTTTGTAGGTGGGCAGAATCTAGATCATAGTATAAAAGTCTAGTCTGATTGACCAAATCAGTGATGCTATTAAAAGCAGTGAAAGACTATCATCCCAATTGGGACTTCTCATGGCTGCCTTTAGACTATGCCTAACAACTTTTTCTTAATTCCCTAAAAATAAGCTGTTCCTGGTGAATTTACTAAGTGAGAAGTCTAAATATTCAACCCTAATAGTAATCCCTAGCTATATACTCTGTGAATATGGAAGTTTTGCCCTGAGGGACTTAAGAATTAAGAAGCATTTGGGAGACAGTGAACACTTCCATAGGACAGATATCATAATTCTGCAGCACACTTTGTCATTCTTTAAAATTAATGGAGCAAGCAAACTAAATTTTGTTTTTAAAATGCATACTTTCTGAGTTAGGACAGGGTTTCTTAGTCCTGGAATCCATCTGTCATTGGCATGCCATCTCACCTTTGCTTTGCTGGATCAAGGAAAAGCAGAAACACAGTGCCACTCCTCAAGACAAATTAATCAGTCCAATTCTTGGTATCCTGAAGACATCAGCAAGATTAAGGGAAACAGATTCTGCTGCATCCTGTTTTATCCTCATCTTCCTTTACTATAGTCATTGGGCCCAATGGATGTAAGTTGAGTTGTTCTCTGGCCTCAAAAAAGGTGTAATTATTCTCAGTAATAATATTAGCAGAGGGAGCCTTCTATCCTAACACTGGGAAAATCCTCCCCCGCTCCGCTCCCCCCCACCCCCCTCCCCCTGGCTCTCCACTCCCCCTACACACCTGTTTTCTTATATTTCCTCTTTTCAAGGCAGGGAGAGGGAACTGAAAGATGTAACTGGTCGGGGTTTTGCTTAGCTTGGGGTTCTTCTTCATCCTGACAGGCCTTTGTTCCCTGCACACAGAGAGCTCTAATTACACTGCTCCAAGTCAGGGCTCCATGTCGGAGGGAG
The DNA here is from genome assembly GCF_000327345.1 of Myotis davidii. NCBI lineage: Eukaryota > Metazoa > Chordata > Mammalia > Chiroptera > Vespertilionidae > Myotis > Myotis davidii. The sequence continues at coordinate 10,544,218 of NW_006289813.1, read as the reverse complement.
CGAAGCAAATGCCAGGTGCCTTTTCTCTTCTCATTATGACCTGTCTCTTTCCAAGCGCATCACTTTCAGAAATGGGGGGTGGGGAGGACTTTCTTTTGAGTTAAAAAAAAACACTTTCTTATCTCCATATTATTCTTACCAGTTTTGCTCCAAATCTCATTTCCGTTCAGAGGGCTAAGAAAAATGCTATTTTTGACTGTTTGCCTTATATGCTACTATTTAAATTCAGAAATTAGCAACAATGACATCGGATTGCCCATGGAACCCCTTATGCTGATTGCTGTTTCAAGCACAGGTCCTGGGAGCCTGTCCGAGTGCCTCTCAGTATATGGACACATCACCACCTTGGGCCAGGGTAATGACACCATTTCAACGGCAATCTATGCAGGCCAGGCCATCAAGACCAGTCTGAAAGGGACTTAAATTAGCTAAGCCCTGCTCCACTTGCCATTTTTATAGGGGTATGATTTGTGCTTTTTAATTAGAAGGTCATTCAAATAATCATTAAACACAAAGTTATACACCAACCAGACTAGGTTTCAGTAAGTTCCAATTGTTGGGCTTGTCAGGAAAAAATATTTGAAGGAACTGTATAGTATTTTGGTGTAATATAATAATCTTTACAAGTTCTCAGTTTTATTGTTTCTATTGTTAGTTTTGGCAGTGATTGTATTCCAAAGGATTGCTCTTACTTTGAAGATCAAATATTCGATAAAGAATGAAACATTTTGAATAGAAATTCTTTGATTTTGTTTTTTACTTTCTTTTGCAGTTTCAAAACTCAACATAAATGAGAATTCAAATTTTTTATTTTATGCACTAAAATCATTTGGTAAATAAAACATTTTGAAAAGAAACAGACTAATTTATAGAAGTAAAATATTCAAATTACGTAAAATTAATAGACATTAACTGTGTTATAATTTTATATTTGCTGCTACAGAAAAAATATGTTCTCAGCATCTATTTAGATATTAGATAATTAACTGATCACAATTTAAAGTATTTGTGACATTCTGGGTACCCAGAGATATTTTAAATATGCATATAGACAATAAGTAATGTCTTTGAATAAATAATATTGTCAAATTATCAAATTATGCTATCATATATATAATATGTAATATTTCAATGTACTAACTTCTTTTAATAATACATTACATTGAAAATCTTGAAGTTAATTAGGTTCTCTTGACTTTGTAGACTTTTTGATATGTATTTCAACAAGTAAATTATTTCTTTTCATTAGGAATCATGTCTATGAATTTCTTAAAGGACAAAGTCAAGTAATCTTTATATCACTATTATAGATAAGTCCCATATGTCATTAAATAAATGATCATTATTAAAATTAAGCACTTTCATTAACAGATAACTCTATTCCCTACTTGAACTATATTAATTAATTTGTTAGCTTCTATGTGTGATACTGTGATCACCCCATGTGTTGCAAGTAAAATGCACAGAGAGAAAATTAGATATAAAAATCCTGAAATAACTATTAGAGCTGTGTTTTTCATTGATAGTATCAGATTACTTTTATTACTGTTGCAGCCCATTGATAACATTACATGTTTTACATAAAATGATTCACCTAAAACAAGTATTTGTGGATAAATGGATGCAGAATAATAATGCTTCTGATAATGTGATTTTAAACGTTTGTCTGCTTCATGAAATCATATTCAAGTGTATCTATTATGAAATCGAGAAAGTGCTTGCAGTTTTGTCATTGTAAATATATTTCTTGTGGATCATTGAAAACCTCTGTGTGTGCTGCCAGGAATTCCTTGAGGAAACAGGGTCTGATGGAGACACAAGTCACTCCCACCTCAATGCTGGTTCCCGAGATTGGCCCAGCCTTGCCAGGGAACCCCAAGCCTAGGGCACATGCGCATCTGGATACTCAGTGTGGGACAAGCCCTGATGGACATATGTTACCTCCTGCAGCTCTTGAGCTGCCTCCATGGCAGGAACTGATTCTGAGTGTTTTTCAAAACAAATGCTTTTATTGGCCTGTTGTTTTTATTTCTCATTCAGTGAATCCAATCTTTTTGGAAAATTCTATTTTAAAAACAGAGGCATTTTAGGCATTTTAAAGTAATATGAATATGTCAGAAATTGATCACATTTTTACTAGTGCTAAAAATCAGATTGGCTGCCATTTGAAGGTTTATTTTTACTGCCTTATTGAATCCCTGCATTTCAAAAAAAATTTTAAAAATGTAAACTATGGTGAGAACATGCATTTTGAACCGTTTCTATCTTATTTTTTTTCCTGGAAGGCAAATTATTAATGTATTAAGTGGGAGTTTGTGAAAATAAAGAGCATATTTGTCCCTCAAGTCTGCTCCTGTCGGAGGTGAATAATTATGGTCATTGCCAATTTGAAAGAAAAAGAAGGAAGAAGAGGATGGACAAGGACCATTATAGCAACAAAAGGAAGAAAAAGCAGAGGAAGGGAAGAAAGGAAGGAGGAAGGAAAATGAAAGGAAGGGGGCTTCTTTCTGTTAAGTGAATCAGTTGTTAAGCAGCAAAGTTGTTTTAAAATATTTTTCTTAATATACAAACCAACAAAGTTTCCAAAAAACATCTTGCATGCCAGATGAAACCAGGAAGATCTATAAAAGGATGAACTTATTTAATTCTCACAACAGACCTGTGCAGAGAAACCACAGCAAAGTGGTTGAGCAACTTGCCCAAGGTCACAAAGCTATCAAGTCATGGAGTTGAACGTCCTCGCGCCTATAGCCAAATCGTAACCACGTGTACCTGGGGTATGTGTCCCTGGCTTCTCAGCATGACTGTTAGCTGATCGTGTCCCAAGGTTTCCCCAGGGCTCTCACATACAGGTGGGGCTTACAATACCAGGCTTCTTGTAAAAATTAAATGAGACAGTTCTTTATTGTCACATTCTTTCTACTGTCTACAAGAAGACCACAGGGACTATACATGTGTTTTGTGTGTGTTGTTCCTGTGTCCCCAGTCCTAGAACTGTGTCTTCCGTTTTGTGGAAACTCAATGAAAACAGGGAGACAAAATCGAAGAGTGTATAATAATGTAAATAAATAAATATAAAAGTGCTTTTAAAAAGTGTACTTGGAGTCCATTTTAGAAGTGTTCAATGAAGGGGAGATTTCTTTTAGGCTAAGTATCGGTGAGAATTTTGGCTAATATGTTATGATCAGTTAAATTCACAATGAAACTGCATTTCCCTAAGTGCTGTGTATGTAGGAGAGGAAACCCAACCGGAAGCCTCTTGCTGGCCCTGGGCCAAGGAAAGGAGAGGTGTCACAGAGGATATGAGTGCGTCCTGGGGGTCTCATGGACTGTGACCACCTCCAGCTAATGACCCACAGCTCTCTGCTGCCTTTGTGACAGGGAAGAAGCAATGGTCACCCTGGCAGTGCTGGCTTATTGCACAGCATGAAGGAATATTCAAAATCATTGACCAAGGCTGAGCCACAGAGTGCTCAGCTGTGGGATTTTAAAGCTAAAGCAAAACCCAGCCACTGTTTTGCCTGTTGTGATTTAGAAAACACAACTGATAAACATTAGAACAGTGGCCTTTTACGTTTCTTTTCCTTTAAGTATCAGGGTATCCCATAGATTGAAATTACAATGAAAAAAATTCTGTGTAAAAGAGTACACACTCCGTTTTAGAAACATTCAAATGTAATTCAACTCTTTAATTAGACTAAATGCATCATTGTATAAATTCAGGAATCTTCCTTAGAAGAAATAACAAATCCTGCCTTTGGGATATACATTTGCAATCATAAACAAATCTAATGTCTAGGTGACGTTCTGTCAATATCGGACTAATACAATGCTTTGTAAGAAAAATAAGAGATCCCCCTAATTATATGATTTTCTTCTCATTTATACATTTCCCCCCCCAAAAAAAAATTATTATGACACTTGAAAGGAAAATGACTCAATTTAATTAAAACTGCCATATTTCAAATGTACATCCGGAACTCCGAAAGGGGCAGTTAGGTTTATTCCCAGGATATACTTGCTGGGCTGTGGGTTACAGTGGGATCCAGGCTTCCCTTCTGCAGCTCTCAGAAACGTTGCCAGGCCAGGGATGCCAGAAAGGCCCAGACCATGTGGGGTGGATCACAATTTAGGAAGAAAGGACAAACTTTGAAGGTCCATTCATGACTTCTAGAACTGATAAGAAATCAGCAGCAAAGGCAGATGGCATAACAAGGAAATAGTCCACTGACAGTTTCAATGTCACAATGAACCTCCTTCTACAATTGAAGTGCAGAGAACAGGTGTAAAATCTATTACTTTTACTCTGCATTTTTTAATTGGCACACTAGTGCCCACATTAAAACTACGCATATTTGCTTTCATCATGGCACCTCTTAAAGACATAAACACATGGAAATAGCATCTTGTCCTATGGTGTCAAAAGCTGCTATTAACCACAAAAAGCTGGTTCTAGATTTTACTAGGGGCCTGGTGCATGAAAATTCATGCACAGGGGGTTGAAGGGGGTAGGGGGTCCCCTCAGCCGGACCTGCACCCTTGCCAATCTGGGAATCCTCAGGGGAGCCCTCTCCAATCTGATTTGGTTTGTTGCTCACAGAATAATAGAAGCTTTTTTTTTCTTTGCTTCATTGGTGGAGATTTCCTGGAAGTTTTAGGATATCTTCCCTTTAATTTTTCCTAGACACTCTGATTTTACTTATGTCTCTCACCTTTGCTTTCCCTCCATTCCCCAACCACAACAGTAACTTGCTCCAGGCTCACTTTGCTCTAGTGTCTAGGAGATCCGTCTGCCACCAGAACTATGATTCCCAGCATTCCTGGAGCTCCCTGTGCTCTGGGCTTCCGCTTCTGGTCCTGGGGCTGCCATCAGAACTATTATTTCCAGAATTCCTGGTGCTCCCCATGCTGGGAGTTACCGAGGGAGCCACAGCCCTCCAAGCCTCTGGCTCTCCTACTCTGCTCTCCACCTGGCGACCTGGGGAGCCACGTCCCCCCCAAGCTGCTGGCTCTCCCATTTCTGCTCTCCTCCCAACGCCTGTGTATGCAAATTAGCCTGCCATCTTTGTCAGGGAATTTGCATATTCACTCCTGATTGGCTGGTGAGCATAGGGAAGAGATGGTCAATTTACGTGTTTCTCTTTTATTATATAGGATTAATCCAGGCTTATCTCTTGGCAAGCCTCCTACCTCAGCACGAGAAAATCTGAAATTTGGTCACCTCTCTTTGATATCCAGGTCCAGCAGGATAAATGTGTAAGTCACTTGGCATCAAACTGCAGTGTACTGGCCTCTATCAGTCCTGAGAATTAAAATCAGACAGGTCTTTAAATTGATGGGACTCCTGGAAGGGGCAGGGGCCTGCATGTGTATGTGTGTGGGAAGTCATGAAGCTCCCCTGGCTGTGTGGTTGTGCGATCCCAGTGTCTGTCACCTGAATAGACCCACATCGAGTCAGTGCACCTCATTATCAAACTGATGTTGACAAACACAAAAATACAAAGAGAAGCAAAAATGACAAAGCAGCTGAAAGGACTGATTTATGGGAAGAACCGCAGATAATAGTGAATCACGTTTTGTCTTTCTTAGGTAGAGCTTTTGGGGAATTCTAAATTGGAATGTGGACAGAGGAACTGAGAGAAAAATGACCTGGAAAACAATAAAAGTCAGTGTGAAAACTGAGGAGAAGCTGAAAAGAAAGAAATAAAGACCATCATTTGGTTAAGTAATATAAGGAAACACCTCATCTGGTGCCATGGATCATAAAGTAATGAACTGTTGAAAGAACTGGTGGAAGCTCTATTAGTGAAAATTATTTTAGATTAAAATGAATGAACACTGTATGTTTACTTTTCAAAAAGCTGATTGAAAAATAAATAAATGACTTATGTAAACCATGCACACGTTGGACTATGAATTATCTGAGGAGTTAAAACCTTCGCACCTTATATTTGGTTGGGACCTCTTAGCAGACAAGGATGGGAGGGAATGGCTGTGGCCGGGAGGAAGAGGTAAGCAGAGTCATCGTCCCTTTCCGTACATCGGTCTTCCTATATGCGTAAAGGGGGCCAGTGACTGATGATTCCCTAACAATAACTAGAAAAGCGTTTGTGGACTGCGATGGCAGCAATGCAGAGAGGCCCATTTCTAACCAGACACTGTGACATGGTCATATTTGCATTAGATTTCATGTGTTTTATAATGAAAATGTCTGATTAGCAGTGTACAAAAGTGTCTGTGCCTGGGGAGGTTGTCACATTTTATCTTAAAGAAAGGATACTGCAGGCAAAACGTTAAAATGGCTGCATTATACCACAGAGACTAAAGGTTGATGTAATTTTCAGGGACTTACGATATTTTGATATACTTATTAAAACCAAAGCCTACCACCTACTGTAAAATACCAGTCTGATAAAGACGAGGGGCTGTCTATTTTGTTCTTATGGCTAACATAAAAACTATGAGTTGTTGTTATTTTTTAATGTAATGGTTAATCGTTTGATTTGGAAGAAATATAATGAATTTGAAGTCCTCAGCTTGTACCAAATGGCCTCTCAATACAATAAATGCATGTTTCTTTAAACAACGTTCAGAGCACTCACTCGTTTTCATGAGAAGCAAAAACACAGTGTCATACTTTGAGCTGTTTTTCACAAGCCAGCTCGGTAGGAATTGGTTTCCTCCCTGGAAGGATAGGGGAGCTTCTGGGCCAGGCTCTGGGCAGGTGGCTGCTTCACCCCCACTTTTGTTGGGAGTGGATTTGGGACAATTTCTTAGCAATCGCTTTACTTGGCTAATGATATTTTTCTGTTTCCTTTTCCCCCTACTTAGTGTTGTGAAAGCGCTTACACATATCTGCTCTGCTTTTGCGTTTACGTCACTGGCATTTCCATGCTATTCTGAGAAAGCGGGAGATTCCTCTGAACCCCAGCTAATGTTTCCAGAGCAGCTTCTCCTTGCTGATCACTGGGTCCTGCTTAACCTCTGTCTACCCATCGCTATGCACTCACCAGGCATGCTTTCCTCACTGGTCTAAAACCTGACAGGAGACTGTTAACTCGCCCTCAGTGAGCATGAGGCCATTCCTAAAGTAGCGAATTGTAAAGATTATTCAAGTGTGCCTCTTCCCATCACAATGTCCAAGGCATATCATCTTAAGTTTTTCTTCACCAAGCAGAGGAACAGTAAAAAAAGGAAATATTTAGAAATCACTTTTCCAAGCAGAATGCTGAAAATATCACAAAGTAACTAAAAACCATCATTTATCAGTAAGTTCTGACTTTATTGGAACAAACCCCAATGACTTTTTAAAAGTTTTTTTTATTGATTAATTTGAGAGAGAAAGAGAGAGAGAGAGAGAGAGAGAGAGAGAGAGAGACTGACCTTTGTTCCAGTTGTTTACGGATCCATTGTTTATTTCTTGTATGTGCCCTGACCTAGGATTGGACCCGAAACCTTGTTGTATTGGGACTACAATCTAACCAACCGAGCTACCCTGCCAGGGCCACAAACGTCACAGCCTTAAAGCCAGCGATGAAAGGAAGCCAGTGAACGACTGTGTGAGTGCCCTGTTGGAGCTCCAGAGAAGGAGTGCTGGCTTCTCAGGAGAGCTTGGTGAAAGGGCCCCGGCAGGCAGGCAGACAGAGGTCTGTCTTCAATTCCATCAAACTCACGCATCCGTTCGCGGGAAGCATTCTGACAGACACACAATTGCACAATGGCCCGTTATGTACGCCATATTTCCTCATCACAACATAGCCAGAGAGACACCCCCTAAGCTTTACTTCCCCCTTCCCCGGAAGGAAGACCCAGCTGCCTTGGCCAGTTATTTCGATCACTTTACTTAATTGCCCAGAGAAAGAGCAGAGACTGTAAGCACTGCCACCCGAGGAGCTAAATCACAGCACCCAGAGCCTCTTCCATCAGAGGCATCTGTCTTCAACTCACCTTTGGAAATGAAACAAGGCAAGGTGTCTAATGGATACGTGTCAGGTCAGCCCCTAATGTGTATCTGGTTATCACCGGAACTGACACACAGGGGCCAGCTAAAACAGAGCCAACCCCTCACTCCTGTGGTTGGGACTCAGGCCGAGAGAAGGGGTGGGGTGACGGAGACCTTCCAGAAGCCTTAACAAAGGCAACCTCCCCCAGAACCAGCTCCCAGAGGACTGTGCAGGGAGCCACCTCCCGTGGAGCCCAGCAGCAGCAGGTGGCAGCATTGTCAAAGGCCTGGCAGCCGGCTGGGCAGACAGGGACACATGCGTCCCTGCAGGAAGTTTTGCATGTGGAGGGGACTTTGACCTTTCATAAATTCATTGTCACCTCCATTGTTTGCCTATGACTGCATCTATTCATTAGAGTCACCCAGCGCTTGGAATTGGCTCATCTGAGTGATTTGTTCCACATTTTGTTTTGATTGCATGGAACACCCTGAATTCTCTCACCTCGAATTTACTAACCAACCAACAAGCAAATACCCCAGGAACAAATGGCAGAGTGGGTGGGGGAAAATAGAATGAGGGATAAATAGTAGGTAATAAAATGTACTATCCTCTTTTTTATTTCCTTAATGTTGTCAGTGGCATAACTCCTGTATGTTGAGAATATTTTTCTCTCTTCTTGTTTTGTTTAAGTGGTGATTGAGATGGAAGGCATTGGATTCCTATTTCTCATCTGACTCTGGGAAATGTTCAACCCACAGAGGTCGACACTGGAAAAGAGGAGCCGAGTTTCACTTCACATAATCAAGGGGAAGCACAGCCATGATCTAGCATGTTGGAGTCAAAAACGTTTCCACTCATTCCAGGAAGTGAACTGAGAGAAAAGAGTCACCATCGCCTCTCTCCTGCTCCCCACACCAGCCTGGAGCTCCAGAGTGAAGATGGGAACATTAAAAACACACTCACAGTCACCTACAGGTCCTGACAAAAGTGGCCACTGATGGCAGCAGGCTGGCTGCCGCCTTTACTCTCAACTGTGGCCCAATTAGGCTTTGATGTTTTTATTGCACCTGTGACATGAAGCTATTGTTTTCTGCTCATTGTTTCTGCTCCTGGAGCTCAGCCTCAAGCAGAATGGTCCCAGTTTCCAAAGAAACGTTTTGCTTTGTCTCCACAACCCAGTTATGCACACATTCTCTCCCTGTCTCTGCGAGTACACACACACAAACACACACACACACACACACACACACACACACACACACGCCTCCTTGTCCTCTCCATCTGAGTAAATTAGTAGTGATTGCTTATATATGCTTAATAGTTCACAAGGAAAACTCCTTCCATTAGAGGCTCATTGAGCTGCCATGATGGAGGCTGAAAACTGACATCACCGAGTTGTAGATGCGAGTTCTGTTTAAAATGATGCCAGAGTCAGGCACCAGGGTTCATTAAATCAGGCAGAGTTTCTCATTAAACGTGTAGATTGACAGTCAGAACTAACTGTCATGCTTGCTCCCTGAGTCCCTCTACCCAACAATGTACACACACACACATATATTTTGCACAGGTGATATTATATTTAGAACAAAATAGTGAGACTTACTATTCGTCGTTGGTAGAAGCCTGCTTTGTATAAAAACAGCAGTGCCATTATTTCTCCTTTGTCATCTCTCTGAAAGAAGGGCTACCCAAGAATCGTTAAATCCAATCAGGAAGCTAGTAACCAACATCTCTAGTCCTTTAAGACAACATAATAGATACAATGGACCCAGGCTACCTGGAATATATTTAAATATTAACCATAATTTAAGAAACTCACAGTGCTGGCTTTCCATTTTCTTTCCTTTAAATCCATGCATATATTTCATTTTAACTACATCCAATACATCTTTTATAGAAAATTCCTTGTAATATGATTATGAAGGAAGGGTAAAAAATTAACATCTTTTCGTGCTTGGAAAAGTGACTTGATGAAGGAAAGCCACACACTCATTACAAAAATATCCATTTTCCTCAAAGATCTGAGGCCCCTAGGTGACACTGTTTTGCATCTTAACATAAAATATGTAATGCAGAACCTTCTGGTATTAACAGATAATGCCAGAGTCCTCTGCCCTGGGCAGTTAGCAAAGATGCAAGATAGTCATGCCTCGAGGTACATAAAGAAAATATTTCTTCCATAAATAAGGGATCCTGATCGTCCATGAGCAGATATTCTGAAAGGCACTGTCAATATGAAATGTCACCTAGTGGCAAAGATACTTGCCTGGTTTAAACCATAAACCATGTATATGCATTCATGTACATGTACTTACATATTCAAAAATGTATGTGAGTGGTGAGAAAAATGTAGGAAATACTCTTGAGAAAATAAATGAAATTTTCCAGAGAACAACCTGAAAGACCTATCCATTACTGGGAGACCTTTTACTAAGAATGAGTTTCCATGAATCTATACTATTCCTATTCACTTCACATTTATTCACTTCCTTAAATGTATCCTCTATTTAAAAATAAAAGTTATGATGGGGACTTACCTGTCTGTGCAAAGCTTTCTTCCTTTTATATACCTACATTCTAGAAGGAATATTTCAATTTACAATAAACTGATTTTTAGCTCACAGTCGCTTTTCTTCATTCTGTCAGGAGCCAAGATTTCTCTCTTCAGGCAGATCCTCTAAGGCCCCCGAGCTACTACGATTTTGAAAGCACTTTCTCTAGAAAGCTTTTCCTCATTCTTTTTTTCTCAGTCTTTCACAGTGAGAATTTATTTCAGAAGGTTGCTGTGTACCTTTTGTGTATAAATATAGACAGCTATGGATATAGATATATGTACAGTGGATATAGACACAGATACAGATATACAGTTGCTGAATTCTCTCAGTGTCACCTTTGCTCTGATTTGCATACCTGCCTCTTCCTCTTGCTGTTCCCCTAGGGCAGGCAGAAGTATTATTGTGCTCTCTGTGCCTCCCTGCCTACCCTTGTCAAGTGCTTGAATAAATAAATGATTAGAAATTTAAAAAACACACACACACAATTCACCTTTGTCCTTGGATCTTAACGTATTACTTGAACATCCTTTCCTAGTATAGCACAAATTATACGAACATGTGCAATCTTAAATCAACAGTATCTTTATAATCTTGACATTCATAATTCTGCAAGTCAGGCCAAGATGGAGAACAATACTCTCTTTAATTACATAAAAGGTTTTGAATTCACAGTGCATAAGAGAGCCCAGAATATTTCTTAAAATGTGTTAGAAAAGTGAACTTGGCAAAAAATAAAAAATAAAAAAAATATTTAGAAAGATGTGACTAAAGCCCTAAAAAATCCTGCAGCTTTGTTCAAAAGGATATTGAAAAATAAATTGGTTCACAGAATTTCTCATACTTTTGAGCCCATAATGGATTTTCTTTGGAATATTGTACATACAAAAACTACACTACAAATTAAATATATTTTCTGCAGAGCTACATTAAACATGACAATTTTTATGTAGTTCAAAAATATATTAGATAACGCTGACATTAAATTAGTGGAAAAATAGATGATTCACTGAACAGCATTGAGAAAGCTGGATTGCTATCTAAAAATAAAATGAATTCAGCTTCAAAACATTTAAAATAATTAAAATTGTATACAGTATATTATTTTACTACAATGAGTTATGCTAGAAGTCGATATTAGGTATGTAGACGGTCCCTTCAAAAATTTGGGGGATAAAAGCACAGTTCTAAATAACCTATAAATCAAGAAGGCAATCTCATGGGAAATTGAAATAGCTGTCTAAATAAATTACAATTAAATAGATTGCACAAAAAATTATAAGATGTAGATAAAGAAGCTCTTTGAGGGAAATTTATAGCATTGCATACTTAAATTAGCAACAAGAAATGATTTAATTTAACTTCTAAAACATCCACATAAAGAATAGAGAAGAGAAGGAAATAGTAAATAGAAGAGCAGAAATCAGTGGAATTAAAAATATTAAAAAAAAACACAGAAAAAGCAATGAAATCAAAGCAAGATTATTTTTAAAAAATAATGAAATAAATAAACCTTTTAACCAGATTGGTCAGGTTAAAAAAAATAAGGTACAAATTACTAATATCAGAAATAAAGTTAGTGAGATTGCTAGTCTTTAGATACTAAAAAGATAATAAGTTGATATTACTGAAGATATTAAAATATAATGTCATAGATTAATATATATATTTTAAATAATAAAAATGTCAAAGCTCTTTAAAGAATGTATAATATATATAATTAATGTATAATGAATTTCCATGAAATAAATTTATTCTATTAAATTAGGTAATATTCATTAAGTAATTTAAATATTTAGTTTAAATATTCTCACTGGGTTCAAGTGTTTTTACTGGCAAATTCTATCAAACATTTTAGGAAGAATTACTGCTAATTGTATATAACCTCTTCCAGAAAATATAAGATAAAGAAAAACTTTCCAACTTATTTTATGAGTTCAGCTTTATCTGATATCAAAACTAGAAAAATATACCCCATAAATTAGGGAGTTGCTTTCCCCATATGAAATGAGGCAAGTAGCAAAGATTTCATAGAAGAGAAATAATAATTTTGCAACTAGGATACCTTTTTAAGTGGAACATTACATTAAATATTAAGATATTAAATACTATAATATTAATGCTAAAAATAAAATTCTGAGTAAAACTAATGCAAATAGGTTATAGCTAAGACAGTGAGAAGATGCTATCTTTTATTATTACTTATAGGATGAGATTAATAGTCAGTGCTATGTCATTAAAAATTAAGGCTATTATATAAAATTAAAATTATAAAGGTAACTGATAAAACAAACAAACAAAAGATATCAGCCTTTCAAAATATCAGAAAAACTATTCATAAAAAGCACAAACAAAATTGAACACAAATTAAAGACTTTTCCCTAGAAAATAAATGAAATATGACAAAACTAAGACCAAACATAGTTCTTATTTTAATAATGTAAATAAACGCATTTTTAAAATCAGTTTAGTCTAAAAGTAAAGTAAAACCCCAATTTATGCTGTTTCACTTAAAACAATGTATTTCTTAAAGATTGAAAACAAAAGAATAGGCAGAGCTGTGCAAGAAAAAGAGATAAATACAGGAATATAATTTTAATATCAGACAAAAAAGCAGTCTAAGTGATATCATTAAGTAAGACAAAAGAATGTCAATATAGCATAAAAGAAACTGTTTACAAGCAAGGAGTAGTGTGAAACAGCATAGCAAATATATTAAAGAGGCAGAACCTATAAGATCCGCAAGAAGAAATAGAAGAAACATAAGTAATGGCCATTTTAGTTAACTCCTCTTCATCTATGGCAAAGACAGTATCTTCTTTACACGTGATCACGGAAGGTTCATCAAAATGGCCCTTATACTAGGGAACAAATAAAACATCAGAACTTGAAATACTTCTTATATTTCAGTATTGAGCATAAACTTGGCTTTCGGACAAAGTTAGATATATTTTATCATTTATCATATGGAAATGGCCATATGATTTTGAGCTACTAATTTTTCTAAAATCATGAATAGTTGTTAAATGTTCCTAAATCCTTTTTGTCACCAATGGAGATGAGCATATTTTGTCCTTTAGATCTTTTAATATTATAGATTAGGTCAATAAATTTGCTAATATTTGATGATCTTTACATCTGAAATCAGCTTCATCTGATTGATTATGTTCAGTACAGTGTTTTTATTTATAGCTGACCATTTTTTCATTTAGGATTTTGAACTAATAGCTAAAGAGAGATTGCTGATACATTTGTATGTAAAATCTTTTATTTGTCTGCCATTATGCTCACTATCACCAATATAATTTAATAATGTGTGTGGGGCACTAGCCAATGCAATTAGATAAAAGAAAAACAAAGAGAGATAGAAAAATTGTGATAATTCCATTACTATATGATATTACCTGAAATAACAGGGGTGAGGATCAGCTGAAAAACCATGTATATATGAGGTTATTTACCACTGCATTATTTCTAATAGAATAATTATACTAATGTAAATATTTATTAATTAGGCACAAATTAATTAAATTACCAACTACATAACTCAATACAAACATATAAAGCAGGATACTATATAACAAAATAAAGACAGAGAATGCAAATAAATAGAAGGACATTATGGATAAAGGATAATATTGTTTATATAAAAATATTATCCAAAGTGATCTATAGATACAATGCATACCTAACAAAATCCCATTGACTTTTTTCCCCCCAGAAATAAAAAAAAGAGGACATTCCAAAATTTATATGCAATAGTAAAGGGTCATGAATAGGCAAAACAATCTTTAAAAAGGGCAAATCTAGAGGCTTTACACTTTCTTATCTCAAAACATGTTACAAACCTACAGTAATTAAAACGTATGGACAGACATATAAACCAATAAAACAGAATACAGAACCCAGAAATAAACCCTTGGGCATATATTAAGTTACCTTCAGTAAGATCACACAGTGAGAGAAAAACTCTCTCTTTAACAAATAGTGCTGGACAAATTGGCTATTCACAAGCAAATTGCACCTTTACCTTACACCATATAAAAAATTTAACACAAAATTAATTAAATACTTAAACAAAAGGCCTAAAGCTATAGAATTCCTAGAAGAAAACATACAGTAAAGTCTTAATGACATTAAATTTAGGAATTAATTCTTGGATATGACACCAAAGGCATATGCAACCAAAGCAAAAATAGACAGATGGACTACAAAACAAAACAAACACTTTTGTGCATCAAAAATTTGTGCACATCAAAGAGTAGGAGATCTTTTTTCACAGCTGCATAGTATTCCATTATGTAAATGTGAGACAGATTTTTTTTTTAATCTGCTCATCTTCTTATGGGCACTTAGACTGTTTCCAGATCTTATCTATTATAAATAACACTACTTTGAACATAGTGTTGTGTTCCTTTTTTTATTTTAAATTAGTCATTAAATCAGTCCATTGTAAATTCTAGTTGGATGAAAGCACTGCTTAGTAAAATAGTGTTGAGCAGAAGTGGGATGTTTGGATTTGAAATTATACATGGGGTTTATTGTTATTAATGGTGGCAAATTCCAGAAATATGGTGATGAGAGGGATGCCTAGTTTTGCCGGGTGCCCACTGAGAGTGATGAGATCCAGGTGCCGAGAATCTGAGCTGTTGGCTGCATCTTCTACATGGCTGCCAAATCTCCAGGAGACTGGTGGTGGTAAAGAGAGTGCACCACAGGCTGCACCCACCAGTGGTGAGGAATGCCTAGGAGGCTTGTGCATGCGCACACGGAGGGCACAGCGTGGTAGCCTGAGGCTCTCACTTCAACGGAGCAGGGTGTTCTCAGACTGACAGAGGATGGTTCCCAGGCTGCAACAGCGAACAAGGTGCTCTCTTTTCAGTGTTCCATTTTATCACCTTTAAAATGGGGCTGATGAGAGAATGAGATGGGTTAATATATGTATACAACTGAATTCTATCTAGTTAATTTTAGTTTATGATAGATGAAGAGGTACATGGTTCAAGCATTGGTAATTAAACTAAGTGATATTTATAAGACATTTATTTCCAAAGACTAGGGATTCTATCTGCAAATAAGCCCTCAGAACACAGTAGCATGTAGCTTGGAGGAAACAGTGCCATCAGTTAATTTTAGAGCAAGTGTGTTTGCTTAGCCCTTTAACAATACTTTGTTTTTTCTCTTAAGACAGAAAAAAAAAACTGATTTTATCTTAGGAAACATCTCCTATACTTTGTTTTTTCTCTTAAGACAGAAAAAAACTGATTTTATCTTAGGAAACATCTCTAATCAGTATACTGTGATGGAAATATAATACTTATCTACGTATACATTTTTAAAGTACAATTTCAACATGTCAATAATATAAGCAATTTTCTCCTTGCTTCAGTTTCTTTTATAAGGACAAGGGCTGATTTTTAAGAGGCCCATAAAGTTCAATGAGTGCTTGCATAACATTCCATAAATTGAATTATCTTTGCATCAGTCAATAAAGCACAGCTTATCTTGGGGCAAAAGCTTGTAAAAGAATGAATCAAGTGCCCCAGTGCCTCCTCCATGTATTCTAGCTCCAGGAGCTGAGATTGTTCCTACATAGGACGTGTGTGTTATATAGCATTGCAAAGTACGAAAAACAACTTTCACAGGGTTTCAAAGATGGAATTGTCGACACAGGGGTCAAACATCTGATTTCAACCCTCTCTTCATGATGTTCTATAATGAACTCAGATTTCTGCTCTGGTGGCTTTTGATCTGCTGTCCAGGACAGGCGATAAATGACCACCTTTGCATATGCTAGTGTCCTTAACGTAGAAAATAAGATGTAACCCAGGGTGCTCCCTCATTAAGGGGTCTGGGGCTTTGTAGGTGTTGCCAGGACTGCACTGAGCCAGTGTGCATCACAGGACTGCTCTTTTTATATGTGGCGAAAAGGCATGTCAGTTGTCTTTTACAGTGGATGCTGAACTGATTTTATTTTCTTCCTCTGAGAAAACCTGGTCCTTATAACACCTTGGCTAGTGCCAAAGGTGTTCCCACTAAGGTGAAGTGCAAAAAAACAAAAAACAAACACAAACACAAACAAAAACAAAAACAAAAACCCTGGGGCAACAGAAATCCTGTTAGTGATGGCCACAAAGAAATGCAGATGGCCAAGCAAAGGCTGGTCAACCAGAAGATGTTGCAGTAATATGATTAGCAGGTAATACAGGTTTTAAGTAATGAAGATAATGCATCTTAGATTGCATCGCACTTCTAAGGTTCACCTTAGATTTTTCTGTTCTATTTTTGGCATGGGGTTTGTAAATAGAAATAATTATGCAAATTAGAGCCAAAGCATCCCCATAAAAGACAAATTCTTGGGGCTGGCATTAACATTTCACTGATAATACTCTTTTCATAAATCCTGGCATTCCTCTTAAATTATTCATGTGGTGTTCTATGAGAACATATGACACTTTTTTAAAATTCATTCTTCACAGCATCTTGCAATCAGCCAGAATGCCACTCCATGGGTTATTTTTCTGAATCTTGCCATCTGAATGTTCTGAATAAATTTTACTTTATTCAATAAGTTTCACTCTTGTTTCCAAGCATTCCTTTTATGGTTTCTACAGATTCACTTCTATTGTATTACCCTCCTATTTTATTTTTTTCCCAGCGTCTTGATTTCCCTTTATATCTGCCGTGTGCTTCACTTTACCATTTTTGCAATCTATCATTTCAGCTTTGAAAAAAGGATATTTCCTATTATCTGATATTCCCTAGATGTACTTAACTTTGTGACACTCGTATTTCTCTGAGTGACCTTTGTGATATAATTCTTTGGCGCTACATCTTGAAAGTGCCTTGTGACAGACTTAGCAGGTGCCCTTTTAATTCCCATACTGGAAGCACACTGTCTGTCTAGAATATACCTTTCGCCAGCCTCATATTGTCTGATTTTTAAATCTGAGGCAGCACATGAAGAACTCTTGCAGGTGCCACTTCCGAGTTACCTCATGCATTTTTCTTTTTTGAATTGTCAGATGACTTTTTTCATAGCTATTTGCCTAAAGAAAGCTAATGTTAATGTAATGGAAACATATAGACATGCTGGCATTGCCCCTGTCCAGCGTGAATGATTTGATGTATGTCACCACCTAACACCTGTGGTTTGGGGCACACCAGCCATCAGGGCATGGAATATCAGTTCTCTGAGTGGCTCTGGTCATTCTCTCCTTTCAATGTCCTGCCAATGACTGTCCAGCATGAAGGGTCTTTTGTTGATATAATACCATACCCATTCTACCAGGCTGTCTTGAATTATGATCTATTTTTTGCAGTGATGACAGCCCTTCCTTGTTGCACAGGAACTTGCTTCATCCTATAGCAGTAGATTTAACCAAACATTTGTATCCAGAACCACATCCCAGAAAATGGCAGCAACCAATCAAGAACTGCCTTCTCACCACCACCTTGAACCAACATCCTCTCATTTTAATAGTTTCATTCTCTAATCTAGTCCATGATGTTCACTTTTTTTCATAAATTAGAATAAATGTCTGTTTAATAAGAGATTATGAAGCCCTTAGTATTATTCTTAGGGAGGTCATATTCAAATGAAGCTCCTTTATTTTAACAAAGGTAATTTTGTTATGCACTTCACTCCACACACAAAAAAAAACTGTTTTTCTTTTAAATAAATAGTTATATAATACCCACATGATTGACAGTTTTTCATGAGAAGAAGTGATAAAAATAGGTGAGGCCAGATATGGCTGACTGGCACATTTTGGGGTGATCCTT
Source organism: Myotis davidii (assembly GCF_000327345.1). Lineage (NCBI taxonomy): Eukaryota > Metazoa > Chordata > Mammalia > Chiroptera > Vespertilionidae > Myotis > Myotis davidii. The sequence goes on along the minus strand of NW_006289813.1, from coordinate 10,525,938 downwards.
GTGGTGCTTATAAAGACCTTCCTCTACAACCAAAAAGAACTCTTGACAAGGAGCCTAATGCTGTCCTGGAGGGTAAAGGAATTCGGTGTTTGATTATGTTAATCCTATTGAGATTATATGAAGAGTTTTTTTATTCCAATTGAATAAATGAATAAATTTTCTTCTAGCTCTGCAAATGGGTATAAATAAAGTGACTGTTCTGTGATGACCTTGGGGAAGATATAGGCAGCTCTTCCTGCACCCAGACTCGGACTTCTCTGGTCATTCTGCTCACCACCATGGCGACACCTGAGACGCTGGCTATTATAGAGTCCTAGCTTCAGAATTACTCAGCTTCTTCCATTGATTACATTTCCATCACCTCTCCATCTGACATTGTAATGATCATAGCCACTTGGATTAGAAGTTGCTTTAAACTTTCCAAAAGCTCAAACTTTGGCCCCAACCATAGTCCTGTCATCTCTCCTACTCCTTTATCTCAATTAACATATTTTCACTCCTTTTCTTTCTTTTTATTATGCTCATTTTGTACATAGCCAGTCCAACTTTTCCATTAAATCTGGGCATACACCCATTGAAGCTTACCTCTCAGCTCCTTACTGATGCTGGGTTCCCATGGTCAGCCGTTATGATAATGCCTCCAGTCCTACCCTACAATTATCTCCTCAACCTTCTGTAGGTACTGCCATCCCAATCCTCATTGACCTTGTTTGCTTTCTCTCTCAAATATTACTTGTGAAAATTGTAACAAAGTGTTTTAAATTAGGCTCACTAGAGATTTATAAATATGGTTTATGTAAATTGAGTTTTTGAAGAGGAGGTAATTTTCTGAGATTTGTTATTAAAGATGAGTAAAAAATATCCAGCTAATGAATAAAGAGCATAAGAAGTAAGCACAGAGATAAAACAGTCCAGGCGGAAGGAAGGACTGCCACTGAGAATATTCCACCATCAACACAGGTAAGAAGCCTTGAAGGATGGTGAGTTGACATCACAGGACAGGAACGAGGGATGTAAGAGTTGAGAGAATAACTCCAAGGTTGTTTATTTGAACTGCTGATGCATGTGGTAATTCAATATACCAGGAGAAACAGAACACAGGATAAAGTGTGGATGGCAAAATGATGTTACATAAAGATGAGAAAAACTTGAACTATACAAGTCAGGCTCCCCAAGATGTAGGTTGTCATAGATCTGTAGCTTAAGAGAAAAAAAAAACCCACCTAACTGGAAATATAGATTTGAGAGTTGCTAAGGCTGTACACATCAATTTAGATTCTAGTTTTAAGTTGCAGAAACCATTTTATAACTAAATACATAAGAATGCCACCAGTGGGTGGGAAAGCAATCAGTGAAACAAAGGACCTTGAGAACCAAAAGATAAACTGACTAGTTCTTCTGTAGAAAATTAGTTTATTACTTGAGGAAAATTGCAAAAAATATCTATGATTATAAATATACTATATTACATATATTTCATTACTTTTGTTTAAATTAATTATTTTGTTTTCTTATAGACACAGCTCTAGCAAATGGTGATAATGCTGGTACAGAAAAGATTTACACTATAGACAAATGAAACCACCATTATGTAAACTTCAGTGAATGAATGCAAAATGGGAAGGGGAAAGTAATTTGAGCCTTTCAAGTGCCATTCCCCCTGGTTAAATATACCATGTGTATTCTATATGCATATATAAAATTATTAGCAGTACATTCATTAAAAAGGAATCTTTTCCTAATGCTATATTTTAGTTGCTTTTATATAATAGAATAGTAAAATTAGAAATGTATTTAAGTAAGTGTAAGTTTTACATATCAGGATGCAAGTAAGCTATGCAATGATAGTTAAATTGTTTTCAGTAAGAAATTTGTCATCATCCTTTTCTTTTTTTGGTCTGTATGTAATGTCTTTTTTTGCTTATTTTTTGCGGATATACTTATTTTAGTAATATAATTATGATGAGACTTGGTATAGTGTGTGTGCATGTTTTTTGGTTTTTGGTTTTTTTTTTTGCATGTTTCTTATGTTTGAAATTTGTTGAGTTTCTTGGATATGTTTGTTGGTGATATTGACAACATTTGAAAAATGCAATGTCTTTAATAATTTTTTCTTCCTCATTCCCCAATCCAGAGTATCTAAGTATAGGTATATTGTTCCATTTCAAGTTTTCCTTTAACCACTGACACTGTTTATTTACTTAATTATATTTTTTCTTTGCCTTTCATTTTACATAGTTTCTTTTACTATGTCTTCAAGTTTAAAAACACTACTTTCTTCAATGTCTAAACAGAAATTAATCCCACCCACTTAATTTTTCATTTTATACATAGAGTTTTCATCTTCAAAATTTAAATTGATTTTTTATAACTTCTATGTCTCTATTTAACTTTTTATTTTATTATGTTTTTTTAAATGTATATTTTTATTGATTTCAGAGAACAAGGGAGAGGGAGGGATTTAGAAACATCAAGGATGAGAAAAATCATTGACCAACTGCCTCCTGCATGCCCCACACTGGGGATTGAGCCTGCAACCTGGGCATGTGCCCTGACCAGAAATCCAACTGTGACCTCCTGGTTCATAGGTTCATGCTCAACCACAGAGCCATGTCAGCCAGGCTCTATTTAACATTTTAAATATACAAAGTATAATTTCAGGACTTTTTAAATGTCCTTCTCTGTTAATTCTGACATCTGTGTAATTTCTTGTTGTTTTTAATTGAGTGACTTTCATCATGGGTCACATTTTCCTGTTTGACTGAACCATGGGCAGTAGAAATTTTACTTTATTGGTTGTTGTATATTTTTGTATTCCTACACCTTTTAACAATCTTTCCCCCCCTTTGAACACAGTTATATTACTTGGAAACAGTTTCAGCCTCTCAGGTCTTGTTTTTAAAGTTTGTTACGTGGCATGGAACCAATGCTCAGTCTATGGCCCCTTGCTTAAGTAATACATTCCCAAGAACCCTACTTAATGCTCAGGGATGATGTTTTTTTCTGGTATGTTTGGTTAAAATAGGTAGAGTTCTACATAACCATGAGTGTCTATCGCTGTTACCTTTCATCATTTCTGGCAGTTCTTTCCCAGCTTTGAAATTTCTTCACTTACGTGTTCTGATCAGAACTCAGCTGAATATTCTGAAGAACCTTGTTTAGATTTCTATACAGTTCTCTCATTTTGGGTGCCTCGTTCTGCAATACGTTAGCTACCTTAATCAACCAGGGTGCTCAGTTTCATCTCTTTAAGGAGAGGAATCCACTGGGCTCCACCAGGAATCATCTCCCTACATTCTGCATTCTGGTCTATATACTCTCCCAATGCAATAATCCAGCACAATTACAGGGTTGGTCATGTTTATTTCTGATATCTCAGGTACCTTCATTGACTGCAGTCCAGTATAATGACAACCAATATATTGTACAATCTGTCTGTTCAGTTGTTTCAGTCAGAAGGGTTAATCTGGTCCATTTTACCCCATCTTGGCTTGAAGTTGTATTCCCAAGAGCATATATATATATATATATATATTTGACCAGCATTGTCCATTATATTTGGCTAGTTTAGCTCAATTAGGAGTGCTATAAATAATAGATAAATGACTGCCTGTCCTAACAGATAATTTATTCTAAGGGTGGGAAATGTAAAATTTATAAAGTAATTGAACATTTCAAAGAGCTATTTTTCTCCTTCAAAGACCAGTAGAGTTAAGGATTCCTTGTATTGTATGTCTATTACATCAAGTGTATTACTCTATTTGCCCTAATCTAGTGAAACTACATACCAGCATTTCATTATTATTTTGTCATCTATCATTTTAATTTATAAGATTTCATTTGGTGCCCTTTGATTATTTCCTCCTAAGAGTTTTTTTTTTAAGTCAGAGCTTAAAATAACCTTCTTACAAATTCTACATTTTACTCTATTCCAAACGTATACACACATTGTAGACATATGTAAAATATATATCTTTACAAATACTGGTTTTTATATTGACCTATAAATTTATTTACAAAAGGAAGTACTCTAGATCATCAAATTATATGCAAACCAAGTATTTCCTGACCATAATATTTAGTGTTCAGATGCTTTGGTTTGTGATCCATTTAATTAAGATCTTTAATTTAAAAAATAAATTAAAGGTAAACGGAGAGCCATAGTAGCTCAATTCCCAGAGAGAGTTTCCTTTCACCACCCAAGTCATTGGGACTCAGTTCTGCTTCATTGCACTGCTGGCTGTTGTGGAAATTTTAATGGTGCTGTCTTATGCAAAGGGTGTGCTCTACAAGTAAAACAAATAAAAATGGGGAAATGTACACTGTGTCCCTTTGAAAGGTTGCATGCAGTGGCACATAGACTTGGGTTACAATAACATCTGAAACGATTTGGGCAGTGGGAATGTGGTGGGACCTGTTTCAGAGGAGAGACCATTGACTAAATACTGAAATGATTTAGTGCACCATCCATTATTTCCTGCCTGTCATTTAAACAGGCCATCTATATGCATGGCAGGACTGAGAGTGCAAAGAGGAGGTGGCTGCCATGATTTATGGGGAGGGCAAACACCTGTGGGTCAAACAGCTCAGAAATTAGCCACAAGTAGCATATTAGTGCAGCTAATCAGGCACGGTTCAGTATTTCGGTTTCTTGATTTGCTCATAAATAAGCTTCTATGTGGCTGCCCCGAGGCCTTCTGGTGATTAACTGCCTTGACCTACAGTAAAATACACAGATCAAGCAGCACAATGGGGTTTGCAGGTGTACCGTATAATCATATGACTCTAAACTTGTGCATTTGTGGGCAGGAGGCTTGCGAACTTTGAGAATCTTGTTAAGGAGGCTTATCAGCGTACTTAACAATTAATTTACTTTTCATTCCCCTACTCCTGTTAGTATGTTGACAACTTGTAGACTCAACTGCCCTGTGACCAGTCACTGGCCATGAAATAGTTTCTTTCTTAGTTTCTAATGCAGAGACTGAAGGGAATCTTATTTTGGAATGTATACATGCTAATGTTGCCATTTTCAATAAGATTCAAATCTTCTGTATTATTTTGTTTTACATTCTTTTTTTTTTACATGGAGATCTCTTTCAGCTGGTGTGTCTTGGTTATATCTGGAAGATACCCTCTAGTTGTCTTTCCTTTTATGCTTGAAAACATAAGCCAATCATAGTCGACCTAGAAGAAAACTTTATTGCAGCCCATCTGTTAAAACTTTATTATGCATTATTTATTACATATTGCCTTTTTCTTTAATCTCATAAAAAAGAGAAGAAGATTAATAAAAACAAAATAGTCAGGACCCTGCGGCAAAGAATCTCTGCCCCTTAGTCAAGAGGATGAAGTTAATGACAATAATCAGACAATTAATCTAAATGATTTAGTTAAGTATATGTCACAGGGAAATATAGACACTCCAAAACAACTATCAATTCAGCAGAAAAGTGAACATTTCCCCATATCATGTAGAAGTTTTTCTGGATCTCCCAGTCTAATTTATGCCACTAATTATTGCTCCTGAAATTCTGCCAGCCCATGTAAAAATCAGGTTATGTTGAGAGGGTCAATCTTATGACATGTCCCAAGGCCTCCCACTGGCTGACCCAGATCACTGTAAACTTTGGGAAGAAAAATAATAGAACAATCAGTCTGCCTGTATGATTTTTAGTTAGCAGTGGAAAGAACAGTAAACTGTCATTACAGGGTGGTTAGGAACTATAGCTAGAGCAGTGATGGCGAACCTTTTGAGCTCCGTGTATCAGCATTTTGAAAAACCCTAACTTAACTCTGGTGCAGTGTCACATATAGAAAATTTTTGATATTTGAAACCATAGTAAAACAAAGACATATTTTTGATATTTATTTTATATATTGAAATGCCATTTAACAAAGAAAAATCAACCAAAAAAATGAGTTCGCATGTCACCTTAGACACGCGTGTCATAGGTTCTCCATCACTGAGCTAGAGTGTAAATAAGAGAAAGTAAGAATTCAGAGCACTCTTGTGAAAGAACTGTTTACAGCACTGGAGAGTCAGATGGAGTTCTGAGTGCCAAAGGGAAGAGTCAGAGGTACTTTAAGATTACAAGCTCAGAGAGTGGTGCCACTTCCAGAAAATGAGAGGAAGTGGTTACTGAAAGACAGTAAACTGTTTTAAAGTGTGTTTCTATTTGTAAGTTAATAAATTCAAGAGAAACCCAGCTGAGATCTGAATGCTCAACTTACTCTGCTGTGATAGTTACATTTTAAACCAAACAGGACTCCTTGGATGATGTCCCTCAAGGCAAGTACAGTGTCACATGAATTGCAAATGTTAAACTACTAATAGCTTTCCCAGGAGTTTGCTTCCTGTTAGGAACCCTTCAGTGATTTCATCCATTTATGTGTGGAAAAACATTGCAATTGCTGGTCCAAGCTCCACACTCAGAAAATTTCCACATTATTACCAGTGAGCAAAGACCATAAATTTGGCACCATTGGTTTTCTGTCATATTCTTTAAGGCAGTAAACAGTAATCTTTTACCTCCAAAGCCCTTCTCTGATATGAGAGAAAGATCTGTCTCACTGTTCCCAAACTGGCCAGGAGGTCCTGCCAACACTAGGGCCAAGGCCTCTGGCCTCTCCCAGGATTATGTGCTCTTTCTTCAGCTGAGGAATCGCAAGTTCCAATGCCACTTGCACAGAAGTGTGTAGTAGAGTTGACTAACAAATATTTATCTCCCTGAAGTTATCACTGACATTCCAGTAATTAGTGTAATTTTCAAGGTTCTGTTAGGAAGGCAGAGACCAATAGTCCCATCATATATCCCTGTGGCTTCGACTATTTCTGAGCCTCTAAGTATCCAAATGCGATTCTTTTTTTAAAAATATATTTTATTGATTTTTTACAGAGAGGAAGGGAGAGAGATAGAGAGTTAGAAACATCGATGAGAGAGAAATATCGATCAGCTGCCTCCTGCACATCTCTGGGGATGTGCCCGCAACCCAGGTACATGCCCTTGACCGTAATCGAACCTGGGACCTTTCAGTCCACAGGCCAACGCTCTATCCACTGAGCCAAACCGTTTTCGGCCTAAATGTAATTCTTGCTCATAGACTTTGACTAGAAGTGATTGGTCACTTTCTGGTCAATGCAATTGAGAGTGTGTGTGATTTAGCTATACTTCATCCCCACATCCCCTACCTCCATTTCTCTAGGCTAGAAGCATATGACTCTACCATGTGGCATTTCCATTGGTTAATAACGTGAGCCTGAATGAGAGCTGCTTATGTGTACCCCCAGGTCCACACTAGAGTAGCAACAAATCTTTGTTCTGTAAGCCACTGAAACAATAGGGTTGTTTGTTACTTAAACACAACCTATTCTAACCTGACTGATACAACCACTTTCTAAGTGCAACACCAGCTGATGTTCCTATCTGGTAAGTGTACAAAGAAATGCCACTAGGATTTAAAAGAACACATACAGCCCTAGGTGGTTTGGCTCAGTGGATAGAGCGTCGGACTGCGGACTGAAGGGTCCCAGGTTTGATTCTGGTCAAGGTATGTACCTTGGTTGCAGGCAGGTCCCCAGTGGGGGTGTGCGGGAGGCAGCTGATTGATGTTTCTCTCTCATCAATGTTTCTAGCTCTCTATCCCTCTCCCTTCCCCTCTGTAAACAAATCAATAAAATATATTTTAAAAATTAAAAAAAATAAAAGAACACATACATAGAAAGTTCTACAAAGGTGCATGGTGGATACACAAGAAATGTTAGCTGTTTTAATCATTACCTACAGAATTATGTTTCTTCATGGATTTACCAGAGCAGTGTAATAAGAAGAAACGATCCCCACTTCTATAGTGGACAAAAGCATGACTTTTTAACATAAAATTTTAAAAGTGAGACCCCTTGGATCTTTCTGTTCCTCCTCATGATTCTTATTCTGGGATGACCAACTCACATTAACCTGTTTCAGAAGTATATTCAGAATATACTTTATATTCTCTTATTTGGAAGAACATTCTTTTCCCATCAAAGTTGTTTATAAATTTTACTCTGTCTGGAATATGGACTCTGAAATTTATCTGAGAGAGAATGAAAAAAATCCTCAGGTCTGTTGTAAACTTCATGTATCCTGGGAGATCCACTTTAGCTTACCATAGTTTCAATTAATTCCTAATTACTTTTGTGTATTATTTACATAAGAGGAAGCAGGTAAGAAGTAGGGAATTATAATTTGCAGCACAATTTCTTTCACAGAGTTGAAAGAAGGTTGTGTCTACTATGAACACTACAGTAATGAGAGTGATCATTACTAATCCTTTACATCTGTGTTTATCTACCTCTGAGGAGCTTTCTTCTAATGCGTTCTCCAGATATGTAAAGAAAAGAATGACCAAGGAGCTCTCACTGTTTTTTACAGGCATCGCATATTTAAAACATTCAGCAAGATATTATGATTTCACATAACTGAAAAAATCCACTCTGGCAAGGGTAAATATCTAACATTTTCTGACTTTGAAAAGAGTGTTCAGGACATACTAGCACATCACTTTTAGAGAAGAGTGAAACTTTCAGATCATAGGACAGCTACTAGCTTTAAAGAAATCGGGCAGTTTTAAACTTTCAGTTATAAGATGAATAAGGATTATCTAATGCATAACATAGTGACTAGTTGACAACATAGTCGATAAGCCTTTATTGTATAAATAAATTATTTTTCTAAGATAGTAGAACATAAATATTCTCACAAAAAGGAAGATAAATATATGAGGTGATGGATTGGTTAATTATATCAATAGGATAAATGTTTTTCACAATGTACATGTATATCAAATAATCACCTTATATGTTTTAAATATCTTGCAATGTTATTTATCAATTATATGTTACCAAAGTTAAAAAAAAATGGAGCGTTTGCCATAGCCAATGCCAGGCTTGCCTGCACCTGAATCACTACTCAGAACAAGTTTTTAAAAAGGTAATGGCACTGAATCCAACTAACTCTGCTTTTTTTGAGTGTCTTTCCAAGTCTTTTGTGCAGAGGAGCTTAAATTAAACTTCACCTCTGCTTTAAGGTAGAAATAAAGCATTTATTGTTAGAAACCACCCTAAGCAAAGGGCTAGAGGCTCTAAAAAGAACTGGTTGACTTCTGAAGGGAATTAGCATAAAGGAGGTGCTACCACAGGCCAATGTGGGAAGATTAACCTGTGCCTTAATGGTTCCTTTGTCTTAACCTATACTGGTTCAATCTAGAGATTTGGGTGTGTGCTCTTGCAATAATTGCAATTGAACTGAAGACTGTTAGAGAATATAAGAGCTACCCTTGAGCATTGAGCTCTAATTTAAAGCTATGTATTTGTCTTCTTGTGTTTTAAAATGCATTTCATAGTAGTTACAATATTATACATGTATTGTCTCTATATGGGGTGTATTTTTGTCACTAATTAATATTCTATATTCCAGATTTATGTTGTCTATCAAAATACCTAATATTTTACCATTATTTTACCTTGAACTTTGAGTTCTTTATCACGTTGTAAAATATTTTATTTATGCTAATAGTAGTAAACAGCTCTTTTTGAAATCCAGAGCACTTACTTTTTTTCTTTGTCCCAATCATTCTCAGAGTCATATATTAAGTGATAATTTCCCATAAAATCTTTTATCAATAAAGATGAAGCTCTATGGTTGTGGAAAAGTATTGTTTTTTTCCAAAAGTAAACATAAAAACAATTCGTAGGAGTAGGATTCTCATGTATTTTATTATATTTAAGCCTTCTTTGCTAAGCCCAAATTACTCTTTCTGCCTTTTCTGCATGCAATCTGTCTTTAGAATATATTTGGACAAGAATTGCATCTCTCTTGATTATCACTGTCATCTCTGGTGCCAAGCATAGTACTTAGCATAGGTACAGAATCCATATTTGCTATAAGGCTGAATGAATAAGTGACTTTGTAGAGAGGCAGCAGGACCTAGAAAAGTCTGACTGGGAGTCAAAAGAGTGAAGTCTTTAATTCCATATTTGACCATGAAACAGTTTGGAGACAGTCAACTAATCCCTTGACTTTATTCAAGATTGTGGATATCCTGCCACAAAGTGATTCTGGTCTAGAAACCACCATTTGCAGTTTGGGAAACTAAAGTTTAGAAAGATCACCTGCCTTGCTTAAGGTCACAGCGCAACAACTAGAAGAAGGGTGCCTAGGGACCAACTCTTCTGCCCCCAAGGTCAAGGTCAGCACAGTGATATTAATATAGAACAGATAGCACTGGTTTTCCAGCAATGTAAGTGTGGATTCACGTTCCAGCTTTGTGAACATAAGTAGGTTTGTTCTCTAAGTTCCCTCATCTGATAGCAATATGAACCTTGCAAGGTTGTGATGAGAGTTAAATAAGGTAGGGCCTCAAAAGCATTTAGCCCAGCAGTTGAAATATGGACTTGCTCGGTACCAGACTGCCTCCACCAGCCTTTCACTTGTTTCCTTTTTACTGAAATATGCCAATGTAATAGATACATCTTCTCGTCACAAATGGAAACCGGGGTGGGAGGTAACTTTTGACCCCCCCCTTTATTGATTAAGATGTTACATATGTGTCCTTATCGCCCCATTGATTTTGGGAATCTTCCTAATTTTACTCCATAATTTCACATAAACTATTATAAATCACCTTATAATGTAATTTATTTCCATGAACGTGAAATTGATTGTTGACCCTCTTTATGGGATGTCCACTAATATGCTCCCACTGGTCCCACCTCCTTGAAGTCATGCTCTTGTGCCATGCCTTCCCCCTTAAATCTGTGGTGATCTTCTTGGTTCACTTCTTATGAATAGATCTGAAAGAAGTGATGGGATGCCACTTTGGATAGCAGGACACAAAAAGAATGTGAATTCTATCCTGCAAACTCTCTGGAACATTCTCCTGTACCACCAGTTGGCATGCCATGAGGACACCCAAAGGCTCTACGAAGAAATTGGAAATTGGATTATCCAGTCCCAATGGAGACTTAACGTGACCACAGCCCTGGACAACAGCTTTAGAGTGAGTTCATGTGAGACCCTGAGCAAAAGACCCAAAATAAATTATAACCACTTTCTAGCACATAAAACTACAAGATAATAAATCTTCACTATTTGGGGGACTCCACATTTTGGCGTAATTTGTTACATGGCACTAGATAATTAATATACACTTCTATGGCAAGTTGCAAACCTTTGGATTAGGAAACCATTTTTTTTTTACTGTAGGTTATTCTCAGTTATTATTATTTTTTTCTTTTTAGACTTAAAGCTGAAGACTTCAATATATACCATGCTGAGATTATAAAATTAAATAATCTGTTCTCAAGAGTTGAAGTCTTAGTATTCTGACAAAATAAGAGGGACAGTATAAGCCATGAGCTTAGTTTGGTCAAACTGATATCATGTATCTTGGTTTATATAAAATGGTAACTAGGTTAAGATCATTAGAATATTATAAAGCATTATCATTGTGTTTAATTACAACATCTTTCATTCATTATTTTGACAGATATTTGCCGCACATCTCACTGGGTATTGGGTATTATAGAGATAATTAGCATTCATAATCTGACCTCTAAGGGTGTCTGCTTTTACTTTTACATTTTAACCTGTCCCAACCATCACAAACATCTTTCTACAAGTCTGATGGGGGATTTAAATTAAGAATTCACACCTCAAATTATGAAACTCTTTAAAATAACTAATGGGAATAGCCCAGTGGCAAACATTTTATTTAAAATAAGTCTCTTATTTTAGTCACGAGAAATTTATATCTCAGGTATAGACACCTCAGAATGGCTACATGAAATCAAGATCCAGTTGCAAAAACGAAAAAAAAAAAAAGGAAAAAAAAGAATTTATTGCGAGAACCCTGAACTGATATCTGATGATTCTTGAACAGCCCTGGAGATGTCAAAGATGATAATACAGTAACAACATTTGGGAAGTATTTCTAGTTTTACACTTAGCCTTTTGGCAGGAATTTATTAAGACGGAATAAGCCTGTGACTTTTCAATTCCGAGTACAATTTGTTTCTCTAATGCATCCGTGGGAGTAATGTGTGATGGAATTTTTCCTTCCCAGCCCCTCCAGTGTGGATGATGATATGCTATAATAGGTTCTCACAGGCCATATCTCAGCAATATAAAACACAACACATGTACATCTGTGGCCCAGTGTCAGTGCCTTAAATGTACATCAGAAATGCATTAAATCTTCTGATTGCTATTCTGTTTGTACAGTTTGTTGGTTCAGATTCTTTTCTGTAATGTACTCTGCTGATTACCTTGAATTATCAGTATATCTTTGGTAGAACAAGCGCACCTTGTTCAGAAACACAGTCACATGGAGGGACCTGGCTTGAGTCCTGTTGTGTCAAGGAAAACAATAGAAATCTTTCTTGGAAGTTCACACAGGTAACTATTTGCTTACTTAAAATTGCATCTCAAAAACCTGTCTGCTTCCTGGTAATCTCATCAGCACAATCCTCCCAGAATGTTCTCAAGATTCTGGGTATTTGCACTGCAGGTGATGAGCACATATGCAAATCTCACCTCAAAGGAGAGGAAGAAAGAAAGGGATTTCTGGGCTGGGCTGGTCTTCAGTCTGGAAGAATATTCTGCTGCCTATTCCTGCATGACTTGATGGGTGAACACATACATTTCAACATATATGATGTCAAGAATAAAAGTTGGAAATGCTTTTTCAGTATCTAGCTGGCTCATATTAGCAATAGTTAACATTTCTGAACCATGGAGAATCATATAATTATTTTCATGTTTTATACCTTTACTCCCATCAGGAAATGTATGCATTTACTGCAACTGTCTGTGTAGGCAAATAAAACAGCATCTCAATTGGTGGCTTATTTTAATTCTGTTGTCAAGAAGTGGGTGCATGTGCGTGTGTGTGTGTGTGTGTGTGTGTGTGTGTGTTTAATGTATAAGTAGTCACCACACCACATCCTTTAGCTTGGTTTTTGAATAGTGAAAATAGATTGATCTGACATAACCACAATTTTTGTTCTGTTCTCTTGTTATGAGTGGGATGAATTTGTAATGTTGAGAAATGTACTCATTGGCTAAGGACTAAAAATAAGGGAAGGTTAATAAACCAAAATGGTGACCTACAATATTTATTACCATTTTTTATATTATTAGTTTTATGCACCCAAAAAGAAATATATTAATCCTCATATAACACTGTGTTAAATGAAAATTTAGATTTCTAAGCACTGTTGTCATTTATCATTGTCATACCGACATTAAAAGTTTTAGCGACTAAAAATTAACAAACATAATTATTATTCAGGTATTGTGCTGGACAATGCGGAGAGAAAGGGGAAATAGGAAAACTAGAAAGCAAGTGGGGAAAACAGCAAACAAACAAATTCACAAAAAATAGTGGACTATGTTAATTAAGAGAGAAAACAGAACCTGAGCTCATGGGGAAGGTCAGAGTAAGACCTGATGAGGAGGCCTAGGAGGCCTAGGATGAGGACCTGATGGTGAAGAGTTCCCTAGGGTGTTGTGGATGAGGGCATAGAAGGAGGGAGGGAAGAGGTTTCAGTAAGAACAGTGGTTTATCTCTAAAGACAGCACACAGAATTGAAAACCCAGGGTCTTTCAAATTTCTTCTCTTATCTTTTGTGTTATTTGTGTTTGTATTCTGCATGAAAAAATAACTTAATTTTATTGGAGGGATATGAAAAAAAATTTTAAACATGGTGAAAAATAATGTTTGGGGAGGATATGCACAAAGGTGCACATGTTTCTAATTTGTAAATTGGTTGTAGAATCAGGCTTTCTCCATGCCACAGAGAAGGTAAGTGTAGGGTGGCAAAATCAGAGGCATCACAGTGTCAGCCTTGGATTGGTTAGGCTGGGGTTGCTCAGAACAGATGTTTAGTCCAATGGAACACTGTCATCTTATAATGCTCACTCTATGTCTGTGAAGTCAACTGACCAACTTTAGAGTGAATACAGCCTTTAGTGTGTTATAGGTATATAAACAAGGCTTCAGATTAATCTAAAATTCTTTCAGAAAACTGTAATAGAAAATGTCTTTACATAAGTGCATATATCAGAATATTTTAAAAATTTTTCTATTATTATGAAACTAGAGGCCCGGTGCACAAAAATTTGTGCACTCGGTGGGAAGGGAGGTCCCTCAGCCTGGCCTGTGCCCTCTCGCAGTCTGGGACCCCTCGGGAGATAACGCCCTGCTGGCTTAGGCCTGCTCCCGGGTGGCAGAGGGCAGGCCCAATCCCTAGGTGCAGCCCCTGGT
>NW_006289813.1:10503024-10510637 GCF_000327345.1 Myotis davidii | reverse complement strand
ACAATGTTTCAAACTGCAAGCTCAGAGGCCGGCAGCAGCAGGAGGGGAACGTTGGAGTCCTCCGCCACTGAAGCAAGCAAGCCTCATGTTCAGTTTAAGCTGCCTGACTGCCGGTCGCCATCTTGGCTGTCAGTTAATTTGCATATCTCGCTGATTAGCCAATGGGAAGGGTAGCGGTCGTACGCCAATTACCATGTTTCTCTTTTATTAGTGTAGATATTTTTCTAAATATAAGTATTATTTTATAATCTAAAACAATCTATATTTTTCTATAAGTAATATTAGTAATAATATAAATCAGAAACATTTAAGTGCCTGTGTTCGGGAGGTTGTTGTTTTAGTATTTGAGTTAATCAAACTATGAAAATTCTCTTAGTCTTGGCACTGGGCACTACAACCCAGGGTGAGGAACTAAATTAAGAAGACATTGTATTTCACACAGTACAATCACAAACCTCCAAGACTTCAGTTCAACTGTGTGAAAAAAGGGTCCTATTATTAATATTTATACCTCAATAGTCATCCATTTTATTTCAGTGTACATGCTAATTATGGTGGGTTAGTTCCACTCCTTGTATATAATTGGAGAAAACATATTGCTTCTTACTTGACAAGAAACTATTTAATTTGAATGTTGTATTTTAATAATTGCTACATAGAAATAGATACTTAATTCAACTGCAAAATCAGTATGCCCAAAGAACTCTCTACATTCCTTCTATTTTTGTAATAATATTAGGTAAAATTGCCTAGTTTTAACAATTTTTTTCAATAGACTCTGTTAATATAATTTTATATTGAAGCACGACTTGTATCTTCATTATTCATTATAATTAGAAACAACTTCATCTCTACAGGGATATAAGCCCTCATGGAACCAAACTGTTTAAAATTAATATAATTATATGGAAAAATGATAACCAATGGTGTAATTATTTAACTAGTTTTATGAAAGAACACAAGCCATGTTAAATCTTAATTCATACTTATATATTTGAGTTGGACAGAAAATTCAAGTATAAAATCTTTATTGAATTAAAATTAGTGT
Organism: Myotis davidii; assembly: GCF_000327345.1. Taxonomy (NCBI): domain Eukaryota; kingdom Metazoa; phylum Chordata; class Mammalia; order Chiroptera; family Vespertilionidae; genus Myotis; species Myotis davidii. Next base: position 10,509,589 of record NW_006289813.1, on the reverse strand, counting down.
GAAAAATCAGGTGTGCATATCAATGAATTATTATAATATGATCACAGACCATGAAACTGAGTTATGTGTATACATGTATATGATTATATAAGAGTGAGAGGGAGAGGCTAAATTTTATCTATTGAATTAAATTGATCTAATTTTTTTAAAAAAACATTCCTCACACTTATTTCTCTGCTGGAATCTTTCCATGACAATCTATTCTTTAAAAAAAATAAATGATCATCTGAAGAGTATTGTTTTAAACCAGTTGTAACGCAAGGTTAAGCAATTTAAAGTGTCTACTATAAACCCCAGGACTGAGGAAGAGGTGGGGGCTAGAGGAAAAGACAAGAAATGCTAAATGCTTGAACTTTCTAGGACTGGCTACTAGGAAAAATGATTCTGAAGAACATACAAATTCCTCAAGTGTAAGGAGCTACTTGCATCTAGCATTTCCATGTATTTTGTTTGTGTTTTTGATGTGAGTTTTTTGAGTATTATTTAAAAGACAATGGTTTTTGTGTCATTTTCGGTAAATGAAAACCAAATGCTCTGTAAAAAGTTGCATCTATAGAGAGCATTTCTCCTTTTTTATGTATATTTTCATTGATTTAAGATAAGAAGGGAGAGGAGAGAGAAATATAGAAACATCGATGACAAGAGAGGATCATTGATTGGCTGCCTCCTCTATGCCTCACATAGGGGGAATTGAGCCTGCAACCCAGGCATATGCCCTGACCCGGAATGGAACCTTGACCTCCTGGTTCATAGGTCAATCACTGAGCCATGCCTGTCAAGCGAGAACATTTCTTTTCATTTATTTATCATGTATTTTAGTGCCTGTTATCTTGAAAGTAGTGAAAATGTTGTCCAAAGCAAAGGAGCATTCATGTTAGAGTTAAAGGCAAGTGTTTGATTCATTGGCCCTGTTTCCTTGGCCTGTAATTCAAGGCTCCTTGAAACAGGGCTTGGGGCACTAGTGGTTTAGTAGTGTTTGCACAGACAGTAATTTCCATTTAAAATCTACCTCACTCACTTTAATCCGTTAACTAGTCAACTATCTTTCACATAGTGTGTGGGCATGGCAAAATTTTCACCTGCATTGGCTCAAATAAACTGAGCTAAGACTTATTAGAAACATATTTGGTCAAATAATCTGTTCTTTTAAATTGTCACTTTTGTAATGTGTTGGGACATTACAGTAAACTCTTCAAAATATTTTATTTGTAAATGTTTGATGGATGAGCTAAGTATTAGGGTTATTTCTGTTGTACCTCTATAGCTAATCAATATCTGTATTGATCTTGATATCTATATCTTCATCTATGCCAATTTAAATGTCTTTATATTTGTTTCTACATCTTTATTGACATCAACATCTACATCTGTATCTATTTCTGTATCTAATCTAATACGTATATATGCATGAGCTCTTCCCACACAACTCTACATCTACATTTATATTATTTGTATCTATTAGAGGCCAGGTGCATGAAATTCGTGCACCAGTAGGGTCCCTAGGCCTGGCTGGTGATCAGGGCCTATCTGTGGGGTGACCAGCAGGGTGATCACGGCCCCCCGCTGGCACCTGCCTTGCCCAGCCTGGCACCACCCACTCGCCGCCCCCAACCCCCCCCTGCTCCCGCCACCTATCACCTCCCTCTATGGGCTGAGAGCAGCTTCTTCATTGAGCGTCTACCCCTTGGTAGTCAGTATGCATCATAGTGATGGGTCATTCTGCCGTTCGGTGAATTTGGATATTAGGTTTTTGTTGTATAGGATTATTTATATCTTATGTCCATTTATTTATATGTATATGCATATATGAATTTATATAACCTTATTCTAATCTATAATCTCCATTAACATAGTGAGTTGTTTAGGGACTTTATACAAGTTTTCTTATCCTCAATGGGCATATGGTGGGGAAATATAATCTCTCCTTTCCTAACTCGTAAATCAACTTGTCCTACTTCTGAGCCAGGGAGGTATTATAAGGAGGTTATGTTCAGATTTTACCAGACTCTGATTATTTGGTTCCAGAGTTGAAACATACGGGAGCTCCCATACTGAATTCACCTTCAACATTTCTGTATGTAGCAACACAGAACTAATAACTACTACATGCATGTCACAGTCACAGAATAAATGTTTGCTGGATATTGTTGGATGAAAGAGGTATGATTTTTGTGTAGTCAGCAAGCTCCCCCAAGCAAAAGGCCAATTTGGTATATGTCCTGGACCACCCTGGACTGGCCTCTCTCAAAGTCTTAATGTCTTCCCAATTTGTCTCATTTTTAGTGTGCCTTCAGTTTTTTAGTAGCACCCTGAGTCATTCTACTGTTGAGGTTAGTCCCAGCTAATCCTCAGAATCTTTCATTTTAGTGTTTGATCTCAGATGGACATTAATTTCAAGTAGAATAGATATAATTAATTTAATTTGAAGTTTATTTATTCATTCATTCATTCTCTCATAAATATTTACTGAGCCCTAGGTACTCCTCAAGCAATAAATCAAACAGACCCAAATCCTGCTTTCATGAGGGGTATGTCCTCAAGAAACAGACCAAAACATATATTTATCATATAATTATATGTGCTTTGGCAAATATAAAATAGCATAAGAAAACAGGAGAGTGCAGTTGAGGCAGTCAGTGTATAGGATGGTCAGGTAACACCTTTCGAATAACGTCGAGCTAATAACCTGAAAAGAATGAGTGATGAACCTTATTTAGACTTGAAGAAAGAGATATTCGAGGCAGAAGATACAGTGTAAAGACTCAGTAAACAAAATTTCTCCAATTAAGAATTTTATTTCAAAATTATTTGGCTTTCAATACAAACTTAAATTTTCATAGACATTTTAATATATGCTTGTCAATTTTTGCTAAATATTCCTGCCAAGAATTTAATGGGGATTGTATCAATTCTATTGATTCTATAAAACAATTTTGAGGAGAATTGTTACCATAATGCACCAACTCTTCCAATCCATGGGCATGGGATTTATATCTATTTATTTAGATCCTCAATTTTTATCAGCAAAATATTATAAGTTTTACTGCACAAGTTTTTCAGGTTTTTAAATATTTCCTTGGTGTCAAATTATTTTAATGCTATTGTACATGGGATGTATTTCTCATTTGATTATAGAATTTTCTTTGCTTGTGTATAAAAATACAATGCTTTAATATCAATCTTATGTCCTGAAATGTCAGTGTACTTGATAAGTCTTTCCACTAGTATTTTGATGAATCTTTAGGGTTGTCTTCATTTGGAACCATGTCATCTATAAATAAAGACCATTTTACTTCCATTTTTTCCTAATTATGATATCCTTTATTTTTTTCTGTCTAGTATCACTTTTCATGAGTGATCTTTTAAAATCAAATCCAACAATTTTTTTTCAAATGTATATTTCCTGATGCTACTGGGAAAATGGCTGCTTCTCTTCCATTTATCTAAAATATTTCCAAATTCCAATCTAATACATGCCTCTATGTGTTGAAATACACACATTAAGAGTGAGAATTCATGCATTCAGCATTTTTTTTTCAGTGTGATTGGGTAGCATCCCCAAACAGGTGTGTTAATTATTAAAACGTCTTAGATTTATTTTCTTAGTGTGTTAAATCTGACTTTAAAATATGTCTTATAACCTCAAACCCTTCTCTTCTCCTTTCTCTTCAACCCTCAATCCTTCCCTCTCTCCTAATCTGTGCTTCTTGGTTGACAAATGTGATGCACTCCCAATGAGAGAAACCCACTTTCACATTCTATTTAGCTATTGATTAATTTGCATTACTGGGACTACAAAGATATGATTAAGGTATTGCTGTCTTACAGTTCTGAACCTCTGCTAGAGATAACTGTGAGCTTCGGTTGATACTTTATTCAATAGGGTCTGTTTATAACTTCAGCAGAGGCTGTGTTTTCATTTTAAGATGGCTGAAATCTAATTTATTTGGAAGAATTAGGATACACTTTCCCCTTAGAACTGTCAGGCCACACATGGAATAAAATGGAGCTTGACAGCAGTTTCTAGGGTACCAAGATGTGGCATAAAAGCTGCTCTGGAAGCCGACTGCACTAGCATTCATTTTCAAAGAGTGTTTCAGAAGTTTATCAATTTGTTTCTAGTTAGGTGGTACATAGATGTCAGTTTTCTCCTTTGAACAGTCCTTGGGGCTAGGATGCTGTTTTATTATAAATATGAATATGAGAAAAATAAATCTCATCTCTGAAAAAGGACTTGGAAGTCCTTATTTAGGAAAAGAGATAATGAAACCAGCTTTGAAAGGGCTTTCAGATAACTGAAGGGTTGGCCATTATAGCAACTAGTAGAATAGTCTAAGGATAATTAAAGAGCATTTCTGCTGTTGGCAATTTTCTTTCAGTTTCCTGGTGAAAAAATAAGCCCTTACTTGGAGTAATATGTTATAAAAAGAAAAAAAAAACACTTAAAAATGTGGAATGATCGGTACTTTGAAAAACATTTCTCTGAAGGGTGAAAAGACAATAACTGTGACAAGACATAGTGGAGAAATACTTAAGTGTCACTGAAAGGGAGTTTTTGGTTTGTTTTGCTTTGTTCTGTTTTGTTGTTTAGCTCCAATTTAAAGGCAATAACAGACAATAGTATACCTATCTTACTTGCTACGCACATTGCAATATGCATTTTTATTTCACTCAAAGCTGGGATAAGATTGAAATTATAGAAATATGGTCAAAATAACAGAGAAAAAATAATACTCTGTAATGTAAGGAAACTGAGCAAAGGTATGAAGGGATAACATAAACAGCAATTATAAGACTAAAACATATGCTTGAGATTTCCACAGCAATGTCCCTTACCTTCCTAGTAGACTATACATTTGTTTTTGTTTACTGCTTGTTTGTTTTCTCTCTTAAATTCAATGTTCCACAAGAGTAGGGATCAGTAATGTGGTAACCCTCACTCTTCTCCTACCACAACATAGAGAAGGAATGCTCACAGTGCATATATATGAGCAATTGCTTTAATGCAAATACTAAAAGTGTAGGATGTTATGGGATGTATATTTTAAAGCCTTTGTCAATCTCTCCCTTTTTCCTTGAATACATTCTACAGAATCTCTCAAGGCAGGCACATGTTCCTTGTACAATTGCTGAGTGCAAAGGCATGTGTAGCCATGTACACAATGTGTAATGCAGCTAGTTTAGCTCTACCAAGCAGGCTACTGGAATATTCTGGGGAAAATGGACTGATTGCCAATGAATGAGGGTCTTATCAGGAGAACCATCTAAGAGAGCAGCAAAGTCTAGACTGTTACCCACACTCAGCTCAGAGGCATCAGCTTCCATGGAGAAACACGTGTTGTCATCACATAGGGATCATGCCTGAGTCTTCTACAAAACAGAGCCTGACACTGATTTTCTTAGGGCAGAACTTAGAACTCAGAAACATGATAGCTGGGATTTTGCTACCAACATAGGGCCTCTGTATATGGCAGGCAAAAAGACCCAATTTTTCCAGATTTTTATTTGAATCTATTAGAGCAATCTTCAGTAGCTTCAATATTAGCAGTTGTATTTTAATGTCTCTACTGTATACAAAAAACTGGTTCCTTATTTGAGCTCTTAAAATACACTGCAAAATATAGAAGACTGAGGCATATATGTGTCCAAGACATGACATGCTTCATCAAGAAACTTAGACTATAAAAAGCATAAAATATTTATGTACAAATATGCAATGCCCATCAATACAAAAATTTGAGAATCAAGAGACGTAGAAGAACAAAATAAAAGTTAAAAGTGGTAAGATTAATTTCTCACAGTTTTGAGAACCTTCTCTTTGCATGTGATATATAAAATATTGGGGCTTGAAAATTTGGGACAACAGCATTTGACTTTATAATGTTCAAAACCTGGTGGGGTGTTCAGAAAGTAATAGGAGCGCAGGTGATAACTGATCTAATCAGGGAAGTTTGGATAGTTAAAGACCATATGGAAGGGGCATTCTGTCCATTCAGAGTCATGATGAGAAGATGCTTAGAGATAGTATACCTCACATGTTTCTTAAAAACCACATATATTTAACAAATTAGGGGGCAGTGCATGGAGATTTGTGCATGGAGGGTGGGTCTCTCAGCCTGACCTGCACCCTCTCCAATCTGGGAGCCCTCAAGGGAGCCCTTTCCAATCTGGGAGTTTCTGTCTGTCTTTGCAATCATATGAGAGAATTGTCTGAGACTCCAACCCAGTCTGGTTTGGTGCTCACAGAATAGTAGAGGTCTTTTTTTTTTTTCTTCTTTGCTCCATTGGTGGAGATTTCCTAGAAGTTGCAGGATATCTTCCTTTTAATTTTTCCCCAACACTCTGACTTTATTTATGTCTCTCACCTTTGCTTTTCCTCCATCCCCCACCCACAGCAATAACTTGCTCCAGGCTCACTTTGCTCTAGTGTTTAGGAGATCCCACAATGCGTCTGCCACCAGAACTACAATTGCCAGCATCCCTGGTGCTCCCCACGCTCTTGGATTTTTAGCTGCACCCCCCCCCATTCCCTGGCCTCTCTGCACATGCATTCTGCCCACAGGAC
>NW_006289813.1:10479614-10502979 GCF_000327345.1 Myotis davidii | reverse complement strand
TTCCTGCCCTGCCTCTGGCTGCTCCGGGCCTATGTGTGAGCCTACAGGCTCAGGGCAGCCTGAGTCCCGACGACACCTGTCCCCAAGACCCAGGCTGCTTGGAGCTGGCACGAACACAAGCAGCCACCCCACCTCCAGCCACTCCATGCCTGTGTATGCAAATTAACCCAGCATCTTTGTGGGTTAATTTGCATACTCACTACTGACTGGCTGGTGAGCACAGCGGAGGGATGGTCAATTTACATGTTTCTCTTTTATTTTTTTATTTTTTTAAATATATTTTATTGATTTTTTACAGAGAGGAGAGGAGAGAGATAGAGATAGAGAGTTAGAAACATCGATGAGAGAGAAACATCGATCAGCTGCCTCCTGCACACTCCCCACTGGGGAAGTGCGTGCAACCCAGGTACATGCCCTTGACCGGAATCGAACCTGGGACCTTTCAGTCCGCAGGCCGACGCTCTATCCACTGAGCCAAACCGATTTCGGCTTCTCTTTTATTATATAGGATATTTATTGACTACATAAAATTTAACAGGACCAGATTAGATACTGGAGGTTGGAAATAAAATGCAAAATGCAAAATCCTAGCTTTTGGTGGTAATCTTTGGTGTTCCTCAGTATATAGACACAGAACTCTGCCTCTGTTTTCACAGGGCATCTCCCTGTGTGAGTGCATGTCTGTGTCCTAATGTTTACTTTTTAAAAGGGACACCGACTTTATTGGATTTAGGATTTACCCCTAAGAACCTTATCTTAACTAATTACATCTTCAACAACCCTGCATCTAAATAAGGTCACATTTTAAAATACTAGGAACTAAGATTTTATCATAAGGGACACACCATTTTTGAAAGATATCATTCAATTTATTAATATCACCCTATTGTGTGTATTTCTCTTTTCATGCTGAAGGTGAAGTTTAAGATTATTAGCAAGTAGAAATCTGCATTTTTCCAGGAAGATGGTTTTCTGCTATATTTATTTTGGGAGTAGAGGTGGGGACAATGCAAGAGAGAGGAAAATAGGTCTAAACAAAGATCAAAGAAGTGTCTGAAAAAAGAAGGGCTCAAGATCAATCACAAATAAAAATAATGGATTCTAAAAATATTTTGTTGTACAGATCTTTTTCTTTATTTTATTCACTGCAAAACATAATTTAATCCTTAGTTAAACTTTTAAAGCTTAGGATAGTATGAAATAAGTCATCTGTAAGCTTAGCATTCAAATATGGAGCTGGGGGATTTGTGACATCTGATGTCTGAGGCATAGGATTCCAGGGGTCAGTTTCTTATGTTTTTATAATGTCCTTTACTACAATTTTTAAATTTAATATGAAAATATTAAAATAGATAATTGTTGAAACTAATCCAATTACTCTGAGGTATGTTAAAGATGGTTACGTGTCCTTCTGCAGGCCTTCCAAAGTTTATCTAAGTGGCATGTGAGATGATTCAATTGGAAGGTCACGGGGAGGTACCAATGGGCCATTTGTGGTTTTCTATGATTGTCTAGAAAGAGAGGGAAACAAAAGGTGTTAAAATTGACCAGGCCAGATAGAAACAATTTGAAATTTTGGCATGGATAAACCAATACTCCTTTAAGTGAATAGTCTTGATAAACTCTTAAGGTTTCTTTGATTTATAAAAATCAATAACCTCAGCATTAAACAAACCTATGTCTGTGACCATGTGAATGGGCAACCTTGTTTTGTCATCATTCAATGCTGTGGGCTATATTCATTAGGATATTTGCAGGAATCAATATTCTTTAAATGGAATAAAGATATTGCAAGGAAATAACATCACAGCAAACAAAAATATGGTGAAGGGTAACCAATAGTTTACTATTTTTTTTTTAGGTTGATTGTTTAAAGTTGGTGGGAGAAGTGCAAGGGATTAAAATGGGAGTTAACTTAAGGAGTAATTACCTTTGCCACCATTTATAAATTCTCTTTTTTGGAGCTAGGAGAATTCTCAGTGATCATTTTTTTAAAAGAGAAGTAGAACCCTATAGTTGCATGTATACAGGCATATCTGCAGTGTTTTTTGAATATATGTATATTTAAAATTTTCAATAAAATGTGACAATTACATAAATTAAACTAGATACACAACTTCGAGGTTCTGACTTCTGGGTGTCATAGACCGGATCTGAGCCCTGAGAGCATATCTACCCAGCTCAACATCCATAGACACTGCTGCTGATAATGCTTGGATAGCTAATTCTAGATCTCAGCCAGCCATTTTTTGATGAATCTTTCCATTTCTATATTATCTTATATCTTCTTCAACTTTTAATAACTAGAAATTGCTCAATACGTTCAAATATGGTGACATAGAAGCATGTAATAACACCTCACAGTTATTCAAGCTCATCATGAACTAAGATCTTCCTCTTCCAGCTGGTTCCCCATTGTCTTTCTTCTAGCAGTTAATGAAATCACAATCCACCCAACACCATCTTGTAATCTGGACCCACAGACTTATCTTCAGTTTCAACCTTCCTCCCTATAACTAAGAACTGCAGATGTTACCTCATAAATATTGAACACTTTTTCTCCCTATCCTCTTTGTTCTGTCTTAACAGGGATCTTTTTCACCATTTGTCCAGCCAATGAAATTGACCTTTCAACTGATTTCCCTGCTTCTTGTCTCTGCCACCTACCCCAACCAGAGTAAAACATTGCATTGTTCACTCTACTACCAAAGTGTTATAATTAAAACAAAGCTTTGATGAGGTCACACATCTGTCTGTATTCTTCCAGCTTTTCCCATTATCAATAAGATCAAGTCCAAATCTTTAAAATGTCTAAGTCCTGTCTGTCACCTGGACTCACATGCACCTCTGGCCCATCTCTTCTTACCTTGAGCTTTAGGTATAGGTTTGTTCAATTCCACAACTGCCAGGACACATTTGTAATGCACCTCCAGTAATTTTTTCAGGGAGGGGCTGAGTATTTTATGTCTCTGACTCTCAGCCTAGCACAGAGCCAGACAGACAGTAAGGACTTGACAAATACTATTTTAAGAGCATTGTGATATTTCACTGAAACTGATGAGGTGAAAATGAAAAATGCAGCTCTAATCCTTAGGAAATGATAAATAATTAAATGGCACTTCCAGCATTATTTACCCTTGCATTTTGAAAGGAATTACTGGTATTTAAGACTATAGGTTAGGAAAGACATAGTGTCGGCTTGAAAATAAAGCTGTAGGTGAATGAGATCTGAAAGATGGGTATTTAAATACACTTTTATATTCCTCAAACTTTTCCTCTTTATCTTTAGTCAGAAAAAACAACAACACAATAAGCAGAGCTAGAATTAAAAAGGTCAGAACATAAAGACAAACTCCTTTGACTTGACAACACATGAATTATTCACCCTCTGTATCAACAAAGATTCGATGTCCAGGAATATGGTTTTCATAAATTTGATAAAAATAAAAGAGAACTCAGTCTGTGATAAAGTATTCTACAATAACATATATATACCTTTAAAAAAATAAAATGCCTATCAATCTCAATTAACTTAACACAAGGTTATCTTTATTTTCTAGTGTCCATTCCACTCACCCAAACACCACTCCCTCAACTCCTCATCACACCCACCCACATCATTTGACACTCAATCACAAACAGTAAAAAATGATGTCTCTTTTCTATTCTAGGACCCCACCCAGGAGACCACATTACATTTAGTCCTTATGTCTTTTTAAGCTCCTTTTGGCTGTGAGAGTTTTCCAGATTGTCCTTGTTTGTGTTAACAGTTTCGAGGAGTACCGGTCTAGTATTTGCAGAATGTCCCTCAGCTGGGATTTGTCTGATGTTTTGTTCATGTGTTTGGGAGGGAAACCAAAGAGGTCAAAGAGCCATTCTTATTACAGCAAGTCTGAGGTGCATGCTGTCAATAGGACTTGCTACTATTGCTGTGAATCTTGATCACCTGGCTACGCTAATGTTTGTCAGGTTTCTCTGCTGTAAATTCCTTATTTTCTCCTCTCTGCACTGTAATCTGTGAAAGAGATGTACTATACACAGCCCACCATTAAGGAATGGGAAGTTATGGTCCACCTCCTTGAGGGCAAAGGATCCATATACATTATTTGGAATTTTTCTGCATTGGAGATTCATTTATTCTCCTATATACATTTATTTACTAGTATTCAATCACTTATTTCCTTGGGTATGGACTCATTAATTAGATTAATGACACACCTAGATATATTCTGTAAACTCTGTCTCTCCAGCACTGTCTAGCCACTGATATCTCTGCTAATTTTTTGTTTAATTCTTGTTTTTAATTTTAATTCTGGTTTTAATTTAATTTTGGGGTCATATAGTGTCAGCATAGGTTAATGTTCAGTGTGTGATTTATCAGAAAATTTGTTCAAACACCTCGAGCCTATCAGACTTACAAAACTTGCCCATGGCTCTGCGTGTGCCTTGTAGATCACATTCAAATCAGGCTTTTGCAAATTCTGCTGACTTTCACTTTCCCCTGGACCCTTCTTGACAGGCAGAGTTAAGTGGGAATAAAACTCATAAGCTTGTAAAAGCTCCCTTTGGCTGTCTTATTCCCTATATCTATCTTCCTGCTAAATTTCTGGCTTGTTGGCTGGTCTGTCCTTTACTCCATTCAGGATCACAACCTCAAACTATATACAATATTATTTTCCCCATTTGTTTGCCATTAAGATGGCTACTGTTTCCAATGACTACTATGGGCATTGGGTTTTCAGTGGTCTGTTTGAGATCAATTCACTTCCCTCTAGCCACAAGTTGTTGGGCTCACAGCTTGCATAGCTCTTTAAAAATCCTGTGCTAATGGCTTGATAGTGGGACAGAATAATCCCTAGACCAAAACACCACAAAGTTCTACTGTTCTGACTGATGGCTGGATAGATTTTCTTGAATAAAAGCTTATCAATTTTTGGTATACCTTCGATCAATATCTACAGTCCTAAACTTATGTTTTTTGACACTTTTTTCCTAATATTATCATTGACTTTTGGGCAGAAAATTTACTGAGCTCCTTAATCCACCATTCTTGTGACCTGACTCCATTAACAATTAAATTTATTAAAATGAGCATTATGCGAAGTGAAATAAGTCAGTCAGAGAAAGATAACTATCACATGATCTCACTCATTTGTGGAATATAATGAACATTTTAAATTGGGGAGTAAGTACACATATGTGATGATTTAATCAATAAAGAAAAAAAAATAACCTGGACTTTGTTTGAAAACATATTATTAAAATGATTTCTCCTTCCCAACTCACTGCATTAAGTAGGTTCTAAGAAATAGGTTTGCATGTGTACTCTGATCATTTTTAAAGATGAATAGAAACTTTTTGGTTGATTTATTCTAATTGCATTTTGGTTAAAACAAATACTTATATCCTCCCAAATTGGAAAGCCTTCCTAAGTGCCATTTAAAGTTCTCCCTTCACCTCCCTCAATTTTTTTTAAAATAGACCAATTGAAATATAATAGAAGTGCTGACAAGATGGGCTATAATCTTTTCTTGCCTGGTTTTGCAGTCCATGTGAAGCTACTTTAAAGTCCTTTTACATTCCTGAATGGAGAGGAACTGATTAAGAAAATCCACAAAGAGAGCCACACTGCTGGCTTAAGTGAATGGTGGGAGCCTCTGTGTGCAGAATCCTACAGAGAAGCTCACTTCCTCCAATTTCAATTGGAAACAGTGTCTGTGCCTGCAAGGGTAATCTCTATTAAAAGGCCCATCGTAAGTTATGGACACATGGATCAGGACATATAATAACAATTCTGAATACTAATCCTCTGTGTTTCTATTCAAGATAATGAATACAGATTTTAAGTAACTTAGATACACTTTTGAAATCAAGTTCTGATAAAGTTAATTTATGCTAAAATGCATACTTTTATCAAGTCAATTGAAAAAATTTTAAAGCATGTATTACTATGCAGAAAAGAAGCCATATTTTACAATATGATTGCAAGAAAAAATATTTTTATGGACCTTATTTGGAATTTCAAAGCTTCAGACATCATCTGTATATATATAACTTCATGGCTGAGTTCATCTGTTAGAAGGAATAAGGAAGCTTTGATAAATTCCTAGGATAAACAGAATATTCTACTCGGCTGAAACAAATGTTCATGATATTTTATTTCTGTGTCTATCTTCAGTTCAGGCTTTAAAAATGTGCATTAATTAAGCATTGCTGATAAGATGTTTTAGATTCCCAATTAAGAAATATTCTAAAGCTATTCCAATTCCTAAAATAACAGAATGTTCAAATTCACTGTTTACATAATTCCTAAATCAAGTAAAATGATCATTTTTATCTCTCACAATTTCTGCAAGAGTTAGCTCTTTAATTTTTTTATTTGAACCTCTTGCTAACAATTATTTTATCAAAACACATTTATAAATGGTGGAAATTCCAAGGATGTTTTATTGGAATCATTTATAGGACATGACCTAATATCTCAACATTGGTGCTTAACCAACATTTTGATTGTGGGTTGTTTTTCTTTCTTTTTTTCTTGTTGGTTTATTCCTCTCAAAAAGAAAGGACACACTTAATTTTTCTTTCAAAATAAAGTAAATAATAAATCATATGTTTGTCTAAGGAAGGATATATAATCAAATTGGACACTTGTGTCCATGATGCATTCTTCTGTTAAGTTTATTTCCTATTTCTGAGTATTGTTTTTACTTCAGAACATGTCATTTCAGTAACTAAAATTCATCTGAAAAACTTGATACAATTACCCTTCCTAGCAGGTAATGGAAGGCCTTGATTTTTTCAGAGAATGTGAGGTGTGGGGGACATGTGTAAGGCCTTTAATTCATTTAAATCCTATTTAATGTGTGTATTTTAATATTATTTGATGTATAAGACCCTGTACTCAGTGTCTGGAATGGATAAAGCAATCAAACATATAACCTGTCCAAAAAAACTTCACAATGTGGCAAGCTAAACAAACAAAACAGTAACCAGTTTTTACATTGTGGTGTGTGATACAGTTCTCAGTGCCCTGATAAAGGCTAGCTTAGGTCAGCAGGGGGAAGAGTGCCTGTTTTAGTATTCCAGAGAAAGAGCCCTGGAGAAGGTGCCTAAAGGCAGGAAGAAACAAGTGTTCCAGGTAGTAAAAACTGTGTGTGCAAACACATAATATTATACCAAACATTTGAAAAAGTGTTGAAGGTGAGGGTTGTAGGAAGATGAGTCCAGAGAACAGATGGAACATAGGGCATAGAGATCTTGCTAACATGTGCAAGGTGTTTGGCCAACACCCTTAAGACAATATGAATATTATTGAAGTATTAGTTATTAGTCAGAGCAAAACATGGTGCCATTTCCTTTTTACAGTGACATTGAGGGTTAAGCCAATAACATGGACAGGGAAACTAGAGTCATAGTAGAGGGACAGTTGTACAAACTTGGCAAAAATATGTGTGCTCTAAGTCCAAGGAGTCCTGACAGGTATCTGGCTGGAAAAAGGAGTTCAAAGATGTTTTCTAATTAGAATTCCAAGGCTGCTTATTATAAGGAAGATGAGAAAGATAGAGTGGTCAAGGATGATGTTTATGTTTCTATCTCAGCAACCAGCTAAAAAGTCATAGAGGTAGCAAATACATTGGCAGGAACAAGAGAAGATTTGTGGAGTGTGTGTTGGCAGCATGAGGGCAGGAAGAAGTAAACTGATAAAATATTCAGTCAGTAAAATACTGAGTTTGGAAGGTTCTGGCATGGGTTAAAAGAAAGAGGGCCAGAACTCATGATGAAAATTAAGTACATGATAAATGTATGATTCAACAGAGAATATAAGTCATAGGTAAACACGTGAATACAGGGAGTAAGAAAACTATTTAAAGCAGAAGAGCAGAAAAAGTAATATTTGTCATAGGTGCTTTCCCCCTCCCCCAGGATCTCCATCTCCTTGGTGCTCTCGGGCTTGTAGAACTCTCCCATGTGTAACTTGAATCTAACCAATGGAAGGTGGTAGTGTGAGGGAGGCCATATCTCTGATGAACAAAATATTGTCACTATCTTCTTTTGCAGACCAGCCCTATTGCCTCTTGGCTTGCCTGCTTTGATAATGTCGACACCATGTTGCGGAGGCCAAGGTGACAAAGAAGTAAGGTTGGACTTCAGCCAAGAGCCATCTAGTAGCTGAGGCTCTCAATCCAACAGCTAGCGGGAAATTGAATTCTGCAGCAACCATATCAGTTTGGAAACAGATCCTGCCAAAAGGAGAGTCTTCGAATGAGGCCTCCACTTTATCCAACATCTTAATTGCAGCCTTGTCGAAATCTCTGAGAGAAAGTACCTCATTAGTCATGCCCTGATTTCTGTCCCACAATATGCAAGATAATACACATTTTTTATTTTAAGACGTTAAGTTTTGGGGTAATGTGTTATGCATCAACAGACAATGAATATGATATTTAAAAAAAAATCTTAAAAAATATGTTAATTTTTTAAAAGAATGTCCAGAATAATAGGAAGACAAACAGGAGAACAGACTCCTAGCAACATGATGGGAGGAGAAAGTTCAAGGAGAAAGAAGTAGATATAATATTACAGAAACATCAAATGAATAAGAACTAAACATTTTTGTTTAATTCAACAAGAAGGATATTTTTACTTCCTTTCAAGTTTCAAGGGAGTGGTGGTCTTAGTTAAAGGAAAAACAAGATTGTGATAAAATAAGGAATAGGAAAAGACCAGAATGTGGAAAAGAATAATTTAGAAATGAATGAAAGTCACCATTGGAAGGTCTATTAAAATTGGCCTTTTTGGAAATTTCAGATTGGGCATGACTTGAGCATATTAGTCAGGGGTATTGTTAGAGATAGCATGAGTGTGAAAACATTAGTTAATAAAAAATAACACAATTGTTGGAACAGAACCAGTGGATAGAATGGAAGGAAAGTCATGTAAAGCTCTCTGGAAAATGAACCATAGGAAATCCCCAAATAATCTCTATAAAAGGCTAATATGCAAAGTGTTCCCTCAGGAGTTCGACCTGGAGACTGGGAGTTTGATCGCTTGCTATGACATGCACTGATGACCAGGAGGTGGCACAGAACATGGCGGGCGACCAGCAGTGGTGGTGGGGTTGCTGAGGGAATGAGGGAAGGGGGAGGGGGAAGCAGGAAACTCTGCGTTGTGGTATGTGGGCAGGGAGGGAAGGAGGAGGCAGGGAAGTGGAGCTGCAGGGAACCTGATCAGCCCTGATCGCCAGCCAGGTCTAGGGATCCTACCCAAGCACGAATTTTGTACACCAGGCCTCTAGTGACACATATAAGTCCTTAGAAGATAACGCCTGGGAAGCACCTTCGACCTCAGTCTTTACCATGGTTTTTCAGCCTGATTTCTATAGCACAACATGTGGTGGGGCTTGGATGGACACCTGGTATGATCACAATAGTGACACCTAAGAAACAGGTTGTCACCACTCCATGTGGATATGTTATATACCTTTATATATTGCTTTTTTACCCCCTTGATTGTTCTTGGTTACTCTTAGAAATAGTTGTTCTGTATGTTCCACTTTTACCTTTCTTTTTTTTTTTTGGCTGCTCTCATGCTTTTAGGTTGGACTATCCAACTACAATTTCTAGAAAAATATGATTGAACTTAAAAATTAATGTTGCCATTACATATTAGAATTTTTAATGCAGGTGCTTTCAATCCATATTTGTGATAAAACTGATTTTATAGTTTATAGTATTTTTTCTAGCAATGGATATAAAATTAAAAAAAAAAACATAGGAAACTATAATTTACTGAATTGCATGCAACAGTTTTCAGATACACTGTATAGGTATATTAATTTATATAGTTAACCTGTTTTTCTTATAATTTTAGATGAATATCAAGAGGGGATCATGGCTATGTGTGACCCACAGGACCTGCAGTTCTGTGACATCAAGTTGATTTTTCTAAACCCACAGCATGATATTCTAGCACTTAATTTCAGAATGCAGCTTAAATCACAGAAGCCATAATATGTCAAATGATCCCACACTCGCAGGGGGAAAACAGTAAGTAATGAAAAAGCTATGATTGCTTTTCTGTCCCTCCAAATGACAGTTATCACCTCAATGACCTGCTCCGGGCGGACTGGTCTAAACCTGACACACTAAGGGATAACGTCATCTAACAGGGTAGTTACAAAAATCAATACAAAACCCATTTCAGAGATACTCTGTGTAAGAATCCTGGTGTAATGTTCATTTATTGAATAGGCCTGGGGAAAAAAACACGACAACTTTTCTGATATATATGCCTTACCTCTCAAGCAAAGGAATTCTGTAGGTAAGCAATAATTGTATTTTTCAATCTATTACTTAGACTTGCCATGGCTCAAGCTGGAATCTCATATATAGGTGATGGCTATAACTCAATTATGGTAGTCTCTGCAGAGTCTTAGTGTATTCAACGAGTAAAGGGACAGACCAGGACAGCTCCCTGTACTTCTCTGGATGAATGAGGGTGTGTGTGCTTGTCCATGAGAATGTGTGAGTGTGTATGTGAACTCTTTCCTTTATAAGCTTATCTTGTTGCCTTTTAAACTACTAAGAGATTTGAATATTTGAATAGCTAACTAGATCATATAATTTTCTAGGATCCCTTACTCTTAACAGCTCCTCCCATGCTAGATCCACACTGGGCAATGGATGCATTCATTTTGAATAAACAGATGCACAATTGCTACAGGAGCCTCTGGTTGGTTGGAATTACCCTCTTAAATGCTAGAGGTTGAAAGCCATCTGGCACCATGGTGCTCTGTCACATGCATGCCTGCATGCCAACAACTGAGACAGAGATCATTGGTAAATCTTCAGCTCACCCAAAGGGGCAGTTATTATGGTAAAACGCTAAAGAAGGCATGTGCTGAGGCCACCCCATACAACAACTTGCAAATAAATATTCTGACAGCTGGTGAAAGGATTTTAGTTCAAATGAGTGTTACTCCTGTGAAATGCTAATGAAATCTGTTAAATCAACCTACACACCAGAAGTCCAATCATCTTAACCTTCACACTTTATGACCATCACAATGTTTCATTACCTGGATGTTTTCATTCTAAATGAAGAGCCATCATGACAGTCTTCAAATCACAGAATATTAACAAGAGCATTGTATGGTCAGAGTAATGCATTTTCAGATTCTTTATGCTAATTTCATAGGGTTAATAGTCATTGACAATATTGCTAATTAAACCTAGTAATGTATTGGATTCTAATTATTCTCTATAATTTTTCAAACAAGTATGTAAGAAATGACCTAGAAAATCTTATGACAACTCATATTTGCTCATTTAACAGGTCCTAAAATTTAAAAGGTATTTTGGCTGCTATTTGAACACTTATATGCTTACTTGGACCAAGGGTCACATTCAAATGTCGCAATGTCTCATGTTACTCTAATCAATCATAATAAGAATATGTGTGGTAAAGTCTACACACAGGCAATACATAACTACAAATGTTTATGCTTGCACTGGATATCATAAAACTGAGAGCATAATGTTATTATTGTGTGAAAGCCTCCTATTATAATCTAACTTTAAATGTTAAGAAAATTAGTATTTTAAGGTCCAGAGTGCTTTCTTTTTATTTCCAGAAGGCTAACTTTTGATCTCATTATTATTTTAGTATCTATACCTGAGAGACCAAGTACACAGATTCGGTATCCAAATTATTGAAGATCAAATTATGAGTTCAATACATATCACATGATCTTAGTCAAATTACCCAACTCCTCAGTTTTCTCTCTTGCAAAATGGGAATAAAACCAGTCCTTAATTCACAGACCTGGCATGAACTTTGGATGAATTAGCATATGTAAAATATTATGATCACTACACCCAGTTGTTTTACTGTTTCCAGTCTTTAAGTCTTTAATCCATTTTGAGTTGATTTTTGTTTAGAGTGTGAGATAAGTGTCCAATTTCATTTGTATCCATGTGGATATCCAGATTTCCCAACACCATTTGCCAACTAAACTATCCTCTCCACATTGTGCATTCTTGGCATGCTTGTCAAAGATCAGTTGAAGATAACAGTGTTTATTTATTTCTGGAATCTGTTTTATTGGTCTACTTATTTGTTTTTATGCGAGAATCATACTGCTTGATCACTGTATCTTTGTCATATATTTTGAAATTAGGAAACCTAATGCCTCCAGCTTTGTTCTTACAACCATATCTGCCTTAGATATTTGAGGCATTTGTGGTTTCATATGAATTACAGTTTTTTTACTACTTCTGTAAAGAAAAACAGTGGCATTTTGATAGGAATTTCAATTAACCTATATATCACTTTGAGTGGTATGGACATTTTAATAATATTATTTCTTCCAATACATGAACAGGGGATGAGTTTCCATTTACCTGTGTCTTTTTAAATTTCCTTCAGCAATGATTAATTTTCAGTGTACAAGTATTTGAACTATTTAGTAAAGTTTATTTCTAATTATTTTATCCTTTTTGTTGCTTTTATAAACAAATTTAGGAAAAAAGGTTATTGATGTTGGATTGGGCAATTATTTTTTTGGCTAGGACACCAAAATCACAGGCAATCAAAACAAAAATTGACAAATGAAATTGCATTAAATTAAAAGGCTTCTACATAGCCAAGGAAACAATCAATAGGGTAAAAGGCAACCTATGGAATCAGGAAAAAATATTTGACAACTATTTATAGGTAATGGGCTAATATCCAAAATAATAATGAACTCAACAATTTATTAGCCAAAAAAGAGAAGTCAAGCCCTGGTCAGGTAACTCAGTTGGTTAGAACATAGTCCTGATATGCCAAGGTTGTGGATTTGATCCCAGGTCAGGGAACATACAAGAATCAACCAATGAATGCATAACTAAGTGGAACAACAAATTGATCTCTCTCTCTCTCTCTCTCTCTCTCTCTCTCTCATCAATTGAAAACACACACACACACACACACACACACAAATAAACTGAATAAAAAATGGGCTTAAGAATCTGAATAGACATTTCAGAAAAGAAGACATTTAAAAGGCCAACAGACATATAAAAAAGCATTCAATATCAGTATTCATCAGGGAAATAAAAACCACAGTGAGGTATTACCTCACAGTTGTTATAATGAGTGTTGGCAAAGATATGGAGAAAGTGAATCTTTGTACACTGTTGGTAAAAATGTAAACTGGTATAGCCATTATGGAAAAGAGTATGGAGGATAGTACAAAATTAAAAATCAATCTACTGGATAATGTGTGAAAATGATGCCGACTTGTTTGAAAACCCAGGTGATATTAGCTCTGGAATATAGTCAAGTATAGTCATAATAGTAAAAAAAAAGAGGGGGGGCATATGCTTGTTCATTATAATTAATTTGTATGGTCATTGTTTACTGTGTTTTATAGAGGTGATTAAAGTCTACTGGAAAGCCATGAACTAAATTGAATCATTTCTAAGGTAATAAATTCACATCAAAGTATTTTAGCAAGCAAGTCAACTTTTCTATTCACAGTTGAAACAGTTAAGGTTCAGCCATTAATGTTTATTGGCAATAAGAACATTAATTGATTTCTTACTTGACCATTTCTTTAAAACAGTGGAATTTCATTGAATTGAAGATTGTTTTGCTCTTTAAGACTAACTGTTCAAAATTGTGCTTGTTAACTGTAATATTTATATCTTTTGTTACTATTTTGCTCCCTGAAAGAATTGCTATGTTTAAAACCACTACAATTATATTTTTAGTACCATGGTGAAGAGGATTAAATAAGTTAACCATCAATGTGACAGCAGTGTTCACTTGGTCCAAAATGCTTTCTCTGGTTATTTACCATTTAGATCATTAGATATTCAGGCTACCCTGTCACAATATTTTTTTCTTGAAAGAACACAATGAATAAAGACAAAAGATCACCTCCCAAATAATAGTTTGTGCTATCATTTACCTAACAATTTAAATATAGCATGCTTTGGTTTGAGACTATTTAAAGAGATAAATGCTCATGTCATAAATGTTATAAAGGTTGCTTGTAGGACACCTGAAAATGCACTGTGGTATTTAAAATAGGCGTATCCTTGCTGTCTTCTTAGGGATCAGGTCCTCAACCAGGTAAACTACATATTGTTCAGGTACCCGGTATCCAGGTACTTCTGTAAAGTTGGGTCTGCCTTCCCAGTTTTTGAGTGAATTTTACTTTTCTTAGGTTAATCATTATTGTTTTACACCACATGGAGTGACTGGATTGAAACAAGGGGAGTTAGGGATACCTCAAAGGTCCATCTTGCATAGCTTGGGCCCCCCTCACACTCACTCAGACAACTGCTGTGTCAGTGGACCATAAGATTCTTCGTTACTTGGTCAATACCTGTACTGTACTCTGAAAAATCCTTAGAGGGACACTGCCAAGGACTTTCTCCTTTTCTAAATATGATTGTAATGTTGACAACCCCACCCCCATCTCTGAACTCTGATTCTTGCATGAAAAAAGGAAATAAAGCTCTTACCCAGCCTTGCTGCTTACTTACTGAGAAAATTATGGGGGGAAATGATACATGAACAAGAATGTCATTCAGCTCAAGGCACAAAATGAAACAAAACTGTCACTTAAAAGATTTTTCTTCTCTCTCTATAGCCAAGAATGGTCATCAGAAAAAAAGGGTTTTCTTCCTTCACATGAAGCTAAGATGCAAGATATACTGTTTGTGGTGATTAGGGCTGGTTCTTGGGAAACCTGAGTGTGTACACAAACTCCTTATTCAAAGACCTTTATTCTTGAACTTAGATGATCAAGAAAGAGGGGGAAAATCACATTTGCGGAGCATTCTGCTTCATTCTTTGAATATTGTGCTATACATAGAAGTTCAAATTCTAATTAGAATTGTTTCCAACCTAGTTTTATTTCCTCTGAATAATTTAGAATTTAGGAAAAATAATACTATGTTATTTTTCATCTTAGCAACTATTATCACCACTCACTGGACTGCTCAAGCCATTATTCTAAGAATTATTTTTAATCAAATATTTACTTTTCCCCCTCTAGTCCATTACCTAGTCCAGTTAGCCCCCTGACACTTGCCATTGAATATGTATTTACCAAACAGTCAATGAATCAGTTAGTTATTAGGATAGTCAATAATAGAGCTGGAACAAAAGAGCATAGTTTAAGACCAAGTCCCTTTCCCAAAGGAAGATGAAAATTGTGCACTGGAGCTTTCAACTAGGAGGTCATAGTCAAGAAGAATCAAGACTGTTAAACAAAGCTCTGTCCAGCTTGGGGCATAAAATAGTCAAATCTATAGACAGTTAGAATTCCAGAAACTTGTTAAAAAGACTACAGGAATTCCCACCAATTACCCTCAGTACTTTAGCAAATTTTCATTATCTATAATTTCTTATAGGTGGTGTTGATAAATTAAGGGAGATTTCTAGACACAGTGTGTCCTGCAAAGTTCCTTTTCTCCATATAATTGAGAGGCAGATATAGGACATCACGGAGGTTGTTGCCAAGAGTTCCCAGGGAGGGCGAGCAGCTGGGAGTGTTAGCAGGTTCATTCTCAATTCAGAGTGGCTGGATGCAAAATTCCAGAACAGGGTACATGTCAATAATCACACTGAAAGCATTTTGATCTTTTATGTTATACTAGAGGCCCGGGCCACAAAAATTTGTGCACTTGGGGGCGTCCCTCAGCCTGGCCTGTGCCCTCTTGCATTCTGGGACCCCTCAGGGCATGTCCATCTGCTGGCTTAGGCCTGCTCCCCGGGGGAGCCAGTCAGACATCCCTCTGGCAGCCCAGGACCCTCAAGGGATGTCCATTTGGCTGTTAGGGTCAGTTTGCGTATTACCCTTTTATTATATAGGATAGAGTCCTGGTGCACGGGTGGGGGCCAGCTGGTTTTCCCTGAAGGGATGTCCCGGATCAGGGTGGGGGTCCTGCTGGGGTGCCTGGCCAGCCTGGGTGAGGAGCTGAGGGCCGTTTTGAGGCTGGCCACACCCCCTTCAGGTTTGGGGTTCCCACTTGGGTGCCTGGCCAGCCTGGGTGAGGGGCTGATGACCATTTTCAGGCTGGCCACGCCCACCAGAGACCCAAGTTCCCAGCCTGTCCTTTTTTCCTTCTTTTTTTTTTTTCCAGCAGGTGTCTAGGGTTTATTTATCTTCTATAATTATAACTTTGTAGCCTTGAGCGAAGCTGAGGGGTGGCCAGGGCCGGCAGGAAGCTTGGCTTCCTCCATTGCCGGGGCAACCCAAACCTCCTGCTCACTCCAGCTCTGTGGCTGCCACCATCTTTGTGATGGAGTAATGGAGTGATGGTTAACTTTCATATTACTCTTTTATTAGATAGGATATTTCACTTATGTGAATCTCAGACTGTCACTCAGTATTATTTCATTGTGACTTATAGTGAGTCAAAGTAGCGAAATGAAGTCTCCACAGTACTATTTGCTAGAGGGTTTTATTTATTTGTGAAGTTTTAACCAATGGTTCTATTGTTTACTCTAAGGAGAAAGAATACTTCTGTGGTCACTAAAAACAAAGATTACAAATAAAAAAAAAAGTAATTTGCTTTTGCAGGTTACCTGTTTTCTTTTATCTGCTTTCAGAAACTACTTTAAAGTACATGGAGTTGGTTGCCATTTGCAAGGTAATACCCACATTGAAAAACACATGTATATATTTTAATATTTGTTTTTGCTTTAGAGTTGATACTGTGTGTGTGTGTGTGTGTTTAGTAAAACACCTTCACAAATATCAAATTATAATGCAGGGCTGTTATCCATGTCAGAATCATACAATGATGATAACAGACCTTTCAGTCCATCATTAGGTTTGAGATAACACAATTCAACTCATATCTCAATCCATAAAACAAGAAGCCACATGCTCAGAGATATTGAAAGAGGGACCTATAGTGAGGATGTGATTTATTATATTTTCTAAGTAGGAAGAGACATATGCAAAAACTGTGAATAAAAGGTAAAATATAACTCACTGTAATTCATACACAGGATCATATTCACATTCTGGAAAACACACACAGGAGGGAGCCTAAGACAGGGCCAAAAAATGTCATTTGTTAGCATATAGGTTGTTAAGACAAGGGGATCTCCATATTTCTACCCTGATACCCCTGGGAGTTTCAGTCCATAGAATGATCCTAATTGAATTTTCCCTGCCTAAATGGAGTTGCCCCAATGTGAACTTTCTTTGAACATGATGACAGGATGGGACGTCTCAGAACATCAGTTCCCGGAGACCTTGGGCCCTCCTTCTATTACCTCCATTATCTAAACAAATAACCTTGGACAAATCAATTTATATTAATCCAACCTTGTGGTTTACAACTCCCACTCTCCGTCAAAATGTCTCAATCAAGATTCAAATGAATTTGCCTTAATATTTAGCTACAAAAGAACTTAATCTCCTTACTTATAACTCAAGTACATTGAACATTATCTTCTTTTCAAATAATTAAAAATATTTAGTAATCTAAATAGAAAATAGTATAGATCATGTGAAATTAAACTTCACATTATAAAGAATAGAATTCTTCATATACAGTCTTCAAAGTATATGAAAAAAAACACACAAAATTAAGGCTAGGATTATAGTCTAAAATTGTCACAGATCCTCTTTCTCTTGCTAGAGAAAGAAGCCCTTTGGTTCATAGGTATGTTCTTGCATATCCTGATGCTAAGAGCTAATGGGGTTTAGCATTTGAACAATTCATTAGAATATTTGGGCATGTGGTAGATTAGATTATTGTTCAGAAATAGTCACTCTTCCTACATTTTTCAACCTCCAAGCTCCACTTATATTGAGCTTTGCTTCATGATACTTTAACACAAAGGATTACCATGGTGAAGATTAATATGATGGACAGAGTATGCTTTTCCTCTCCTGGGTTTGATGCCCAGCTGAGTGACACTTTAGTCAATGGCATATTACTAAAGTCAATGCCAGAAAAAAAATGTCATTGTCATAAGAAAAGCATCCCCTGGACATTTTCCACCCTTGATGTTTTGCCAGGGATGAACATATCTTGAGCAAGCCTGAGTGAAACCTGTGGGGAAACACCAAGACCAGCTGACTCACAGCAGATTCAGCCAGTTGAACCCTCCTCTATCAGTGCTACACAATCACATGAGTAGAAACAATGATTATTGTTTAAACCAATGAGTTTATGAGTGTATGTGTGTTTATGTCCTTGTCTGTTAATAAGAAATAAATTTAAAAACAAAACTACAAAAAATTAGCATCTGTTCTATTTTTAGGCAGATATGGCAAACAAATCCTGATAACAGTGCTATCAAATCAATGGCTAAAGTTGGTCTTATCACCTCTAATTGAAGTGGGAATTTAATGATAGCAGTAACCAGAGGTTTAACTTATTTGGCACAGTCACAAGGTGAACTGCACATAGGCAAGGGGCAGGGCTGTTCTTATTGCTTCAAAAATAGGGCTGATTCACTTGAATTGGACTCTCTGCATATTAACACATGGGGTGAGAGCAACCCAACATACAACTTTCTTCCTTCTGAGACACGTACAACACTTCACAGGAACTGAGTTCCCTTCATCCTCTCAATAAACCTTCCAAGTAGGCAAATTAGATTGCTTCTGAGGAGCTCTAGGAATTCTGCATGTGTGATCATTTTATCCTCTTGACATCTCTGTGGAGTCAGAAACTGAATGCAGATAACCAGGGAGGCTTTCTTTTCTCTCTTTGACAGAGATGGGTTTGGAGGAAAGAAGATGCTTTGCACATTAATCAGAGGAAAATCAGAATTGGAGAACAGATTCCTGCCTATAAGCTCAGGCCAAAGAGACTAGCATCAATATCTTTTCAATTTAAGATAATTTGTAAAAAAAAAAAAATGCACTGTGAAATACTAAGAGACTGTACTTCATATTGGATAATATTTTTACACTATGAATATAATTAACAAAATCTGCTTTATTCTCCAACAGCATTTGACATGTTTTTGAGGTTTTCATGTTTTAGTCAAGATTTGGATTAATTATCTTTTCATTATAATAGAGCTGTAAGAAATTAAACTTCCATATATAATTTCCAGAAAGTTTTTTCCTACTGAAGAAATAAGAAAATTATCATTTTTAGTTTAAAAATTCATTTTCCCCCATTTTATTCCTTGGCTGTTAGATTATAAAAATTAACATTTTTTATAGGTGTCATCTCAAACAATTATTAGACTTATTTTTTAACTTAAATGGAACACTTTGTTTTTCTGTTTTTCCTCCATTACTATTGAACAGCACATTTTTCTACTTGAACACGTTCATGGATTTTAGTGTTTTCCCCCACTGAACATTTGCTCCTTTCCTTCACAGAATCCTATCCTTGTATTTTGGTTGGCCTCCCCCAGCCTGAGAGAGTTGTTCCAATTTGGGACATCACCAAACAGCTAGCCCCCTTCTGGTGCCAGGTGTGGCTTTGGGGAGCAGTGAGGGAGAGGAGTGTATGAGTTTCTTGTGACTGTGATAAAAAGTATCATTAACTGGGTGTCTTAAAACAGCAGAAACAAAGTCTCACTGTTCTAGAGACCAGAATTCTGAAATCAAGGTGTTGCACCGTGAGTTCCTCTTGGAGGCTCTGAAGGCAGCTTCCCCTTGTACCTCCCAGCTGCCAACCGTCCTTGGCTTCTGTGGCTTACAGCTGCATCACTTCAATCCATGCCTTTGCCACTACACAGAGTGCCCCCTGTGTGTCTGTGTCTTTACATGTCCTTCTTAGAACACAAGTCTTCAGGTTTAGGGCTCACTCTAGTCATTATGACCTCCTTTTTCCTTGGTTGCATCTGTGAAGAACTTATTTCCAAATAAGGTTACAGTTATAGGTGCTAAAAGATAGAACTTGAACATACATTTCCTTGGGGGGCATCCTTCAACTCACAACAGAAGGAATGAAGAAGATCAGCCATTTATAGATTAAAAATCAGGCGATGCCCTAACTGGTTTGGCTCAGTGGATAGAGCGTTGGCCTGTGGACTGAAAGGTCCCAGATTTGATTCCAATCAAGGGCATGTACCTTGGTTGCAGGCACATCCCCAGTGGGACGTGTGCAGGAGGCAGCTGATCAATGTTTCTCTCTCATCAATGTTTCTAACTCTCTATCCTTCTCCCTTCCTCTCTGTAAAAAATCAATAAAATATATTTTAAATAAATCAGGTGATGACTCCACAGAATCAATGGGGGTCTAATACTAAAGAAAACAAGCATCCTTCTATGATTAAAGTAGGTGTTTTCAAAGCAGCCTCCCAAGAGGCAAAACTGGCTGCTGTCATAAGTGATCATAAAAGAGGCTGAAAAGCAAAAGCAGAGGATTGGGCTGTGGGATGGGGTGTAAATACAATTGTCTTCTGAAGTAAAGTTTGTCCCAGCTCATCTGCCCATGAAATTTTGGGAAATAACCTAATCTGTCGTAACTATTGCCCAGGAAACGCACGTTAGTTTTTGTATCTCAGTTGTTACCCCTGCTCTACTTTTGGTTGCATATTTGTTATAATAAATTAGCAAGCATAATTTTCAGCTAAGTATTACAAATCATAGAAGATTACTTTTTAGTTTTTAATCAATAAGCAGTTTGTGGACACCAAAATAATGAACATATTGAAAACTAATGTTCAGTTTTCATGAAGCAGTTATCTTTAATATTTACCCTTAAATTGTGTTACAGTGGGTCTACCCTAGATAGCACTTTAGAATAATGGAGAAAATTGGTTAGTGTACTTTCAGCAAATGATTGACAATACTGTCTCTTGTCCATAAGCCAAAGGTTGGGGAGAAATGTTATTAACCATGGTGCATTCTTGTCTTTTCTCCACATGTCTTGAACTTTTGTATCATTGTCTTTTGGTGACAATCTGGCAATAAACTGCAACAATTTATGTCACTCTCTTATTTTTTCTCTCTGTTCTAGTTTAAATTGCTTTATATTTTTCTTTATTATATTTATTACAAAATATAAAATATGCTGGCAGTAGCGTTATAATAATGTTACATGCACATGGATATTTTACTGTGCAGTTTCTTAGTATAATCCACTAACTTAGTGTTTGTTTACATATATATCTTTTAATGACATTATAGCTCCATATTTTGTTTTTACAAATTTTTGTATGTCAAATATTTCCTAAAGGTGATTTATTTTTACATCCCCCTTTCTACCCATCCAATTATAACAGCTGTATTTGTTTCTTATAGCATTTGAGGTTGGCTCCTTGGCAAGCAATTCAACAATCAGAACTCAGAATAAAAAATAGAATAGCATGTGATTTTTAATGACAAAAATAACATTAAATGTGTTTCTAATTTTCCTGCCAGGTTTTAGTTGAATACATAATAACCTTTACATGAACTTACCTCATTAATCTTATGGGATAAATATAGCTACTTCATGTGTATAATTGAGGAAAAAATTACTAAGATCCTTCCCCACTCTTGAACACTCACCTCTCAAAGAATGGACCAGTCTAAGAGGTACAAGATAAATAGAAGTATTTTTATTTCTGAAAGTAGCCTCTTAGTTAAGATGCTGCCAGCATCTTCTTCATCTGATGCAAAATTCCTACAAAATTATCAAGAACAAGATTTTGTTCTTGCTTAGATTGACAAGCTCATTTTGTATATTTCTGACTGCATTCTAGTCACACCAGTGATGAGGGAGGTTAAGAACTTAAAATCCAAAGCTTTGAACCTCAACAAAAACGATACAAGAGGTGAATGAGAAAGAAAGGTCTATCATCTTTTCATTTTAAATAAGTACATTCTGTTCTTGATCTTATCTGACAAGATTGTGCAGCTGTTAAGAAAATTTTAAGAACTTCTACTTATAGCTTCTTGTATTAATCAAGAAAAATATGTTCAAATTGGATAAAAATATGATTGCCGCCAAAATTGACAAGAACATCTGGAGAAAGTCTTAGTTCTCTCCTGAAGGCACATGGCTTCAATATTAGCAGGCAGATGAAGGTTGAAAGAATCAAAGAGATGTTGAAAAATTAAAGGCAGTCCACTGGATTCCTTTTCTTTAACATGTTTTGGATGAAGACAAAATCCATGAGGGCAGAGACCATTTCTTGTTTATTTTGTGATCCCTAGTGCCTAGCCTCAGATGACAGGTGGGACTCAACCATGAGTGTCTAACTGATGAAATTAATAGGAAAAGTTGAGATGAGATGGTATCATTTGAATAACTATTTGAAGGGAGGCAGGGAGAGAGCCACTTGGGAATGAGCCTTTCTGGCAGAGGGAGTGATGCCCCCAAAACCCCAGTCTGGGCCTTACCAATGGGTTCCAGGATGTGCCAGGAGACAGGTGTGCTTGCCCAAAAGCCAGTGAGTGGACAGATATAGCTGATGAAACCAAAGAGGTACAGGAAAGGCCACATCCATCCTGTATATTTATAGCTCAATCTTTTTTTTTAAATATATTTTATTGATTTTTTACAGAGAGGAAGGGAGAGAGATAGAGAGTCAGAAACATCGATGAGAGAGAAACATCGATGAGAGAGAAACATCGATCAGCTGCCTCCCGCACATCCCCCACTGGGGATGAGCCCGCAACCCAGGTACATGCCCTTGACCGGAATCGAACCCGGGACCCTTCAGTCCACAGGCCCACGCTCTATCCACTGAGCCAAACCGGTTTCGGCATTATAGCTCAATCTTAAATGTCCACACCTAAACCCTTGATTTTACCCCCAAACCTGTTCCACCTATGGCTTTCCCACATCATCCATGATAGTTGCCTCTACTAAAAATCTTGGCAGCATTTTCCTTTTTCTCATACTTCTCTTTTAGATTGATCAGAAATCCTATTGGTTGGACCTTCAAAATACATCCCTCAGGCCTCACTGTACCCACTCTGGCCTCAGACACCATCTCCTCTAGGTACATTTGAACAGCCTCTGAACATATG
The DNA here is from genome assembly GCF_000327345.1 of Myotis davidii. Taxonomy (NCBI): domain Eukaryota; kingdom Metazoa; phylum Chordata; class Mammalia; order Chiroptera; family Vespertilionidae; genus Myotis; species Myotis davidii. The sequence continues at coordinate 10,480,031 of NW_006289813.1, read as the reverse complement.
TCCTGGCCTTACTTTCATTGTGACCTTCTATCTGCTCTGTCCCTTAGAGTCTCTACACAGATAAGTCCTTTTAAAATGTTAACTAGGTCATGTCAAGTCCCTGTTCACAACAACATGGCTCCCATTTCCCTCAGATCAAAAAGTCAATGTCTTGCCCTATCCGGTTTGGCTCAGTGAATAGAGTGTCTGCCTGTGAACCAAAGGGTCCTGAGTTGGATTCCAGCCAAAGGCATGTATCTTGGTTGCAGGCTCCTCCCCAGCCTGGGCCCTGGTCAGGGTTTGTGCAGGAGGTAACCAATCAATGTTTTTTTTTTTTTACATAGATGTTTCTCTCTGTCTTTCCCTCTCTCTTCCACTCTCCATAAAAATCAATGGAAAAATATCCTCGGGTGAAATTTAACAACAACAACAAAAAAA
>NW_006289813.1:10473123-10479565 GCF_000327345.1 Myotis davidii | reverse complement strand
GATCAATTAAGATTCCAGCAGAAAACAAAGGCCACACTCAGATTAGAATAATTTAAGGAGGGTTAAATCAATGGGCTTTTTAAAAAAGGTGTAGTAGTTGGGTAGGAAAACCTCAGAAAATGAGTGATGTGCTGGGCTAGAAGTCTGATAGCACCCTGTGGGAGGAGGGTGGAGTGGGAAGGCAATGGAGAGAGTTGCTTTGGTAGAGTTCATAGCTTTCAGAAGAGATGCTAGCTGAAGACAAAAGTCTTGCAGTGCAAAAGCTAAAACCTAGGAACCCAGAAAGAAACAAGAGGGTGGGGGAGCATAGATGTGGCTTGAGGAGCAGTGGGCAGGGTGGAGGGCATGGATGGCTGATCTCGATGAACAAGCAAGGACTTGGCTCTGACATTACCTTCTTCACCTTCACTGTGCAGCAGCTGCGCTGGGTTCCTTGCCTGGCTGGAGACCTGCCTAATGGCCTTTGCGTTGGCTGTTTCCTAGGCCTGAACATTCTTCCTCTGGATGTCTTCAGGGCCACATGGTTAACTAGTGTAACTTTTTCAATGAGGACACCAACCTACTGTCGTTTAAGTTGCCAATTATTCTCTTTTCTCACCCTGTCCAGCCCCTCATTTCTACTCTTTCTTGATATGCTCTGATTTTGCTTTTCTCCCCTGAGTTTTTATCAACTCACAAAGTCATTATGAAATATGCTAATTGGTTATGCTGATTGTTTATCATCAGCCTCCCTATGCTAGGACATTTTCCCTTGGATGGATCTGAGCATCTGGATCAGACTGTGTCATGGAGTGGTTAGTCCATCAGGTGTGTCGAATGAGTAAATGAGGATAATGAAGACTTACACTCCCTCAGGCACAAGTGAAGGTGCCCCAGGGTGTTCTCCACTGGTGTAGTGGTAACCTAAATTCTAGATGGAGTGAGAAGACAAAGATCTCAGATCTCACTATACTGGAAAGGAATCCATTTCCCACGTATTTGGGTAATTACAAGAATAGACAGGGAACATCAGTGAATAAATATCATAATAAGTAGAATAAATTTTAACCTTCTCATGAAATTATAATGATAAAAATAATTTTAGGGAATTATAGCAAGCAGAATAGTGGCCCCCACAAAGCTGTCCATATCTGAGGTCTCAACACTTATGAATGCCTTACAAGGCAACAGGAATGTTGCTGATTAAGTAAAAGGTTTTGACATGGGAATTTGAGCCAAGGATGTGGGTACCTCTGCAAGCTGGAAAAGCAAGGACACAGATTCTCCCTTAAAGCCTCCAAACAGAACACAGCCCTCCAAGCACCTTGGTTGTACCCGACTGAGACTCATTTTGGACTTCTTATATACATGCCCATAAGATAATGTGGGTGCTGTTTATAGGCAATAAATGTGTGGTGATGTATTACAACAGCAACAGGAAAGTAATTCCAAAAGCAGAGAGGTATTTTGACTTAGGGCAGCATATGAGATATTAGAACATTTTTTGCTCCTGAGTCAGGATCCTCAAACATTCAATTCTGCCCACATTTGGCCAAATCTAGTCATTGTTTGGGTACATAAAAAGCTTAATGGCAATCATATTTAATCTTTGCAATTTTTGTGGAGATTACAGTGGGCAAAATTAAAAAAATAATAAATACCTTTGCCTATAATTTTGACTCTGAATGGAAATTAAAATACTCTCAAATCCTGTCAGTTTAATAGTAATAGAATTTAGTTTTATTCACCTTACTCTTTCCAAAGACATACATATAGGTGTTATATCCACCATCAATTTCTTTGCTCAATTAATCTCTGTCACCTACTTGGTCAACATGCATGCATAAATGGCATCATGTAAAACTCTTAATCTTTAGCAATTATTGCAATGAACACATGGCTATATTAATAGTTCTAAGTTTAGAAATATAATTCACTAAAAATATCACAGAACCTTTTAAGAAACTGACCACACATTTTAATAATGCTTCTATCACAATAAATTCCAAATAATTAATAATTTATGATTCTAATTTTCTTTTGACACATATCCCAATTTTAATCTGCTAAATAACTGCTAGACAGAGTTGATTTCTTGAGCAAAAAAATGCCCATTTTACATTACTCAGGATTTGACTTGAAAAATAGTTTGGCTTCTTCTGCTCTGATTTGGGTGAGCAGAATGAATGAGTCCATGTTGGTGGGAGTTGTTCTTTGCCCCTGTGACAGCAATCTAAAACCAGGTCAAAATTAGATTCAAATGGACTTTCCTATTACCTATTCTTCCCATCACAAATGTCTTTACACAGGCCAAATGATTTTGATTAAAATAAGTTCACAATTCTATTTCATTTGTATGTCTCTTATAGTTTTGTTCATTGTCCTTAATGAGGTTCAAGAATATTGACCAGTTTGCAGTCAAATAAGCCTAAAAACTGGGTTCTTTAACCTGTTGCTTTGTCCAATGAGGAGTTAGCTTCTGCTTAGGGATATGTTGATTCAGAAAATGATTAAAAATTACAAAAAATGCTATTGATTCCAAATTCATATGAGTTATGCCATTTAAGATTTATGATTTCTGATAGTTGATAAATAATTCTTCTAGTTAACTCATCTACGTGTTTGCCAAAAAACAAAAATTCATTGAAAAATGCAGCTTAAAGCACATTTTTAAGACAAGATAAACAGACACTGCATTTTCAAACTCCTTTCCCTGAGAATGTTAGAAGGTTGCAGCGAAAATGGGGCTCAATGACATCTGTGCCAGTGCACACCTGTGCCAGTTTGTACACCTGATAAAGAATGTCCTTCTAGTTATGTTTACAGTTTTCACTCCTCAGTGTGAATGAGGGCCTCTTAGTGTTTCTGTCTTTCCCCATCACTGGACACATGATCTTCCCATGTACTCACTCTCATGATTACCTTATTCTGCCTCAGAGTGTACAAACCATCTGTATGATAATGCCTTCCAAATTTATATCCTTAACTCCAAACTCTTTCATCAAAACACCTTACATTCACCCTCCAATGCCTAATTTGCGTCTCAAGTTTAATTAAGCGGCTTAGTTCTTTTTAAAATATTTTTATTGATTTCAGAGAGGAAGGGAGAGGGAGCGAGAGATAGCAACATCAATGATGAGAGAGAATCAGTGACTGGCTGCCTGCACATGCACCACATTGGGGATCTAGCCCACACCCTGGGCATGTGCCTGATCTGGAATCAAACCATGACCTCCTGGTTCATAGGTCCATGCTCAACCACTAAGCCATGGCAGCTGGGCAAGCCACTTAGTTATTGAGCTAATTCTCAACAAGGAGATTGAGCCCTGGTCTGTCCCTGGTCAGGGAAGTGAGGCTGTCTGGGGAAAGGGACCACCAATTTCACTGCTGGGACAGGAGGGTATGAATTTACATAAGCTTGGAGGATTTCAGTCTTCACCTCACAGTGGCTATCATTCCTCAAACACCAAAATAAACCTAAAGGCATGCATGCTTTTCTACAAAAGTCCATCTTTAAGAACAGTCAACTATTCTCTACATCCACTCTGCCAATAAGACTGCTGTTCTCTAACCCTACTCATGAGGATGTTCAATCCCTTCATCTGAGTGTTCCCTGCTCAAGTGAAGATAGAGGGTGCTGGTCACAGATGTAGAAGAAGAGACAGGCCTTCTCCAGATGCTCAGCGTTCATTAAGCCAACATCTTCTCATTCAGAAAATATTCAGCAGCTACTTTATGCAAAAAAACGTTGAATAGTGTTTGACTATGGAAATAAAGTTTAATACATTAAATTAAGAGTCTTTACCTTTGTACACTAAAGGAAAAACTGGAAGAGAAAAAAGTTTAATTTACATTTGCTCTTTAAAATGTCAATCATAAACATCAATATCATAAACTGAAGTATCCCATGTGTATGTTTAATTCTAATGGAAATAATGTGAACTAATTTTGCCAAAAGAGCTCTTTAATTATCTCTATTGGAAAAACTTCAGCAAAAGGCAAAGTTCAAATACTAAGCTAATTTATAGTGGTTGAGAAAAGCTTAATGCCTAAAAATGGTGAAATAAATTTAGATTTATTATGGGTAATAATGGATAATCACAACCATTCCAATATATTCCATGATGGCATAGCATTACATAAGCTACATTATATTTATTATGAACATCTGGCATACTGTACACTATTCAGATAACTTTAATTAAACCAGCCCCCAAGCTCCCATATAATGCGATGGAGATTCTGAAGAGGCAGAGAATAGCTGAGTGTGTTCAGGAATGACTCAGCCTTAGAGGCTGTCACATTCCAGGTTAATAACTGTTCCTTTTATACAATTAGGACATAAGATAATAGTTTGCTGAATACCTTTCACTATAGACCACTGAATACCTTTAACTTCAGACCAAGTCTTATAACCTCTCTTACATAATTTTCAGTCTAGTCACCTAAAACCAATGTTGTACAAACATCCCATTCACTGATTGTGGCATCTGTTGGATTTTGTGCACAGAAAATCATGAGCTTCTAAACATGAGCTTCTCTTTTTTCTTCCACTAATGATATTGCCATAGGTGTGTTAGCGGGTAAGGGGAGGCTGTTACTGTGCACTGTCTTCTCACTCACTGACTTGTGGAAGGAAGGAGGGTGCAAGAACAGGGGTAGCTGTGGGAGGGAGGCCTGGCAGTGGATATGACTGAGAGATTTCTAAGCAATAGGTATTTCCTAAATCCCACTACATGCCTAACACTCTACAGGTCTGGAAATATAGCAATGAACAAAATCAACACAAATCCCTCCATATTGGAACTTGCATTGTAGTGGGGAGAAATAAATTAGGATGTTTGTTACTGAAAAGTGCTAAGAAGAACAAGAAAGTGGAGAAAGAAGATGAGAAATGGGAAAAATTGAAATGATAGATGCAGGGGTCATAAGATGATGTCTGAGAAAGATGTAGGACTTGGAAGCAAATTATTTAACAACCACACACATATATGTACCCGCACTTAAACATATACACACATACATTCACACATAGTTATTAATAATACATTCAGATGTACATATAAATGTATATTCACACACAAATACATGCACATATGCATACATAGACATGTGAATGCACACATGAGATGCACATATGTGTACACCTAGAGTTACATATACATACACATGCATGCCCATACATGCACACATACACAGGCAATTATACATGTGCATATATAAACATACAAGACACAGGTTTCAGTACATCTTAAGGATCATTATAAGAAAATATAAAAGGCTTTGAGGAACAAGTCTTGGTACATGTTCTCCTACATAAAGAGAGAAGCAAAGTTTCTAGCTTTCCTTAAATATAAAATAACACTTTTCCCAAAAGCAATCTAAATAAAAATCTCTGTGAAGGTAGAGAGAGAGCATGAGCCCTTTGATGGAAGCATAGACAGAGACCAAGCCAGGTCACCTTAGATTCCCAGGGTCCTCCATATCCTATTTATGAGAAATACCACTTGTAAAATTAACATTTTCCTCTTTAGTTGCATTTTTCCTAAAATGATTTAAAAGAAGAGACCTGTGGGATACAATTGACAACGACATCCATCCAATCTATAAAATAATTAATAAGATTTTGAAAGGTATCCTAGAGTCCCTAATATTAGGACAGCACAAATAGGCATTTATTGTACTTTAATAGTCATCTAGTTCAGTTTATAATGTTGTTTGATGTTAAAATGTCAAAGTATAAGGAAGTTTGAGGGTGGTTTGAGCCAAAGACACAAACATTGTAATTTATTATCCTATATAATAAAAGCCTAGTATGCTAAGTGTCCAGTCCTCCGGTCAGCTGTTTAAACAATCAAAGCATAATATGCTAATAATATGCTAAGGCCACTCAACCACTCACTATAACGTGTACAAGGCAGACACTCCGACTGGCAGGTTAGCTTGCTGCTGGGGTCCAGCCGTTTGGGACTGAGTGTGATGGGCTGGACATGCCCTGGAACCTCCTGCAGTCTTTCCCCCACTGGCCAACCTCCCACATCCCTCCCTCTTGCAATCTGGGGCCCCTCTGGGGATTTTAGAGAGCTGGTTTTGTCCCCACAGTGGAACGACCAGTTGCTATGGCACACATTGACCACCAGGGAGCGGATGCTCAATGCAGGAGCTGCCCCCTAGTGGTCAGTGTGCTCCGAGAGTGGGAGCGCCACTCAGCCAGAAGCCAGGCTCATGAATGGCAAGTGAAGTGGTGGTGGCAGGAGCCTCTTCCACCTCCATGGCAGTCAGACATCCCCCAAGGGCTCCTGGACTGCGAGAGGGCACAGGCTGAGCTGAGGGACCAACCCCCTGAGTGCACGCATTTCGTGCACTGGGCCTCTAGTTTAGAATAAAGTTGCACAATTGATGTTCACTAAGATGTATAACTAATGAATCAACTTTGAAATTGTTCCAAACAATTAAATAAATA